>NW_026623477.1:752953-783606 GCF_030028575.1 Malurus melanocephalus
GGGCAGCTGTTGACCGCAGGGTGCCCGGGCCGCTCCGCAGCTGCAGGGCCCTGTCGAGGATGGCAGCAATGCCRCGGTGCCCTGGGCCCGGGCCGGCTCTGTGGATAATCCACAGGCGGGGATTAAGCGCTGCGAGCGGCCCCGTGAGCCCTTGTGAAATGTCACCGGAGCCGTGTGGCACAGCTCCAGCAGCAGGCAGGCAGCGAGCTGGCCGCGGACRGGGACAAACCGAGCAGCTCTGATCCTCCAGAACTGCAGGACTGCCAGAGTCCGTACCCGGCAGCGCCCGACGCTGCTTGGAGTTGTTTCCCTGCMCAAACTGAAAATCCCCAAAAGCCACAGCTCGGATGGGGAGACTGCAAGAGAGAAAATAGCAGTCAAAACCTTAGACAGCTGATTGCAGTCCTGTCAGGCCGTTAGGTAAATTGGCAKCTGTTAATCAAAATTTTAATTAAAGAAACTATTAAGTGTGTGTTCATTTTAGCTTGTTTTTCTGAGTGTGTTCATCCGTGTAATTTATAAATCGGAGGGCAAACACATTSCTGTTGCAGCTCTGCGGATGGCTGGCTGTGGGCAGGATGGTCTGTGCTGTTCCATCTCAGCGCTGGAGGAAATGGGAAACACAGGCACAGCCTGCCTGTGTCAAGTGCAGTCATGTTTTTCATTTAAAAGGTTAAACGGCACAAACATTTTAGTTAGCACATCCTAATTACAGCACTGCTCCATTCTTTCAAAAGGAAGTGTGAAAAGGCTGGTAATATTTAATTTGAAAGACATTATTGTGCAGACACAGTAAGTCTGTGCCCTCGTTTGACTGTATTAGTGATTTCCCTTAGATTTTGCTGCAGTTATTTTTTAATTAGTGCATAGTTAACGTGGCCTGTGTTTTTAAACATGAAACAGTTGTTTTATGCCAATTGTGATTGACCAGTGTTAATGAAATAAGCAGCAATGATAATTTTTTATCCTTCAAAACTTATTAATGCCTAAAAATGTTAAATTGGGGTAAAATAATGTAAGGAATTGACCTCAAGAAGAAACCGAGTTATTTGTTTTCCATTACTGTTGCAAAATGATTGTTTACGTTCCAAGAGACTTCAAATTTTGGAACTTTGATAAACATTGCAATTCCTCACCACAGATTTGCTTCCCATTATCCTTTTCATCATGAAATATGAAAAAATTTTAAACTTTTAAAATTTTAAAATTATGTTAAAAATTTTGTGTTTAAACCCTCAGAACAGAAAGTGGGGTGGTAGCCGCTCAGGCAGAACCCCAACTGGATCCCTCATGGGCACTGCCCATAAGTGCAGAGTGTCCCGTGTGCCAAAGGGAAGCACATGGGTTGTCACATCCGTCGGGTGTGYGTGTGCTGAGACAGGTGAGACACGGGTGTGACAACAGAGGTGTGACAGCAGGGGCATGACATCAAAGAGAGCCCGGGAGCTCCTTCTCAGTTCCATCAGTCGGTGCTTCCTCGACTCTTCCTCACGAGAGGGGCTTTATAGTTGGCCAGTTCTAATAGCGATGTGCATGTTTATATTTTATTTTTTAATCTTACAAAGCTCTTGTGTGTTGTGGCAGTGGATGTTGCTACTTAGTTATGCAGTACATAAAAAAAAATTGTTCTCAGCGTCTTTTCATCCTATAGTTTGTTAATGACAAAACCAAAGAATGTGATTTCCTTAGCTGACATCASTATTTTTGTGTATGCCCTGTGATATTTCCTCTTCTTTCTATGCTCAAAACAAAGTCAATTCACTCTTCTTGATCTCTTTTGTGTGCAGAGCTTTCTATTTCAAGGCCTTTCTTTTACACCAATCTTCAGACCTTTATGAGTTAATCTTTAACCCCCGCTTTGTGTTTTGGTTCGCTAAGAGCTTTTAAGCAAGTTTTTATTGTCAGCATGTTGGGTTTTTTTTTGTAGCAGAACCAAGTCTGACAGTCAACATTCAACAATTACAGTTTGCTAGATGTAAAGAAATAGCTACAGGGGAAAATATTGAAATTCCTAATCTGGTGTGAATAGAAGCAATAGGAAAATGAAAGCCAGGCAGGGGAGCTAATCTGAAGTCATGACACAATATTATACTATGTGGTAAGGTCTTCTAAGGAACATTTTTGATGCTGAAGAGRAAGAACATGGTGTTTTAAGATGTAAACCTAATTTCTGGGTAGAGAATGGGCAGAGAGAGAGAAAAGCAGAAATTAGGTGGTGGTTCTTCTCTTCATTCTTAATTTGCATATTTCAACACACCATTCTTTATTAATCTCCTGTTTACCAAAGTTTTTATTAAACTTTGGAATAATGTTGGGGTGTGGTATTTATTTTGAACTTGCTTTATATTTTTTTTKAAAAACTGAAGCCTTTCATTAATGTCATTTGGGGTAAGCATAGACAGCTGGAAAACTRTTGTCTTGTATTTTTGAGAAAGCTGACCCATACTGCATCTTGAGGTGCTGCTGATCTGTACTGCTTACCTTTGTCTGTTTGATGCTCTTCCTTATCATCACTGTGGCTTTTCTGAAATTTATTTCAAATAAGAATTAATTTTTTTAATAGCAAACAAACAACTTATTAAATACCTACCTTTTAATCAGACAGTGCAGGTATTGTCATGTCATCAACAAGCTACTCAGAGATTACTGCTCATAATGGGGATGTTCTAATCTCCCCATGGCCCGATTACCATCTAAGATACTCTACTGTCYTTCTGTAATAACTTTGCCATATTTGTGTTCTGGTGCCTAACAGATTTACTAGACAGTTACTGACCACACTTCTTGGCAAGTTCACTGGGGAACTATACCAGAAGTTTGAGCTTAGATGTTAGGCCACGGTCTTTTTGAGATGTTAAAGCCCTGGCTTTTGGGTTTACCTGGGCTAAAAGGAGGATGGAGGAGGATGGGGTGAACATCCTTCTCTGGGTGGTGAGGGGAGGCATTCCAACAGCTGGTCTCCCAGGCTCCATCTTTTGCTTGTGGTTCTGCTCCATGAATAATTTAGTGTCCTGCCTCTATCAGTTTTCCCACATTGTTCTCAAGAGTTTTACTGGTCTGAGGGGGCTCTGAATAGCTGAAACAAACCTGATGAAAGTGTCCTTAATTCCACTTGGCCACTGCACAACACAGAAAGCCCCAGTCTGTCTGCAGGCTTGGGATGGCACTATGCTTGATGCTTCAAGGGCTGTTTTAGATCTCTTGGGGAAAACCCATGTATTTTAAGGAGGAATTTTAAATCCTGTGGAAATTGATTACAGAACTGCTTGTGTGCTGAATACAAGRGGGTTTGAAAGGATTAGTAACAAATAAGGAAAAATGGAAAAGCTGGTAATGAACAGAGTTGTGGAGATGCAGCAGTTGGGAAAGGGAAGTAYTTGAAGGTTATTTATTTAAATACATCAATTTATTGTTACATTCTTAATAGCTGTGTTTGCAATCTGTTTCTCCCTCTTTTCTGTGGTGGCAATCTTGGATGTCAGGGAGGTGTGCTGGGTTTGGGGCTGTTCTGCAGCAGCTACCAAAGAGGAGATGGCATTCCTGCCCAGGTAGTRTGTGCTGCTAAAGAATTTAAATCCATCCTGGCTATGCTGTAGTAATACCATAAAAAGCGTAATTTATCCTAAATTATAGTTACAGAATTATCTCCTCTTTGAAATGTTTTGAAGGACTGAAGTTGGCATTCAGAATCTTACTAGCGAGGGTGATAATTTTCCACTTCTCCCTCTGTTTTTTTCAATGGCAGCAACAAAACTGACCCTGCTTACACATAATCTAACACACCTTTATCTAACAAATTTTGCACCGTGATCACTTGTGAGTRGATTTCGGTTCTCCAAAATAAATGTCTAGAAAAACTATAAACTTACTGTGCTAAATATTTTTTCAAGTGAGGAAGTGCAAGATGTAAGGTTSCATCAGTATTGCTTAGCCACTGTCTGTATAAAAGATATTATATATGGCTGTTTCTTAGTACCACAAACATATGTGACTATCAGTTGGCTTCTTTTTGTGGTTTTGCTAATATTGAGTGATAAACAATAATATCAGCTGCCAGATGCAAAGCAATGTTGTTTTTTTTTATAAAACAGTAAGGCAGAGCATCTTAGGACACGAGATTGTGCTGGTGCCCATCAGACTTCAGTGGCCAWACTGGTGGCTTGGGCTCCATAAATATTCTAAGTATTCTATTCTGTAACCTTCTTGCTGAAGTGAAGAGGACTTTGTTCAGCTGCTCTCTGTTCAGCTAAAGGTGTAAGGTCAAACACCACCCAACTGAAGATGTTTGACCTTATCCTGACTTACAGTGGCACAGAACTGATGGGATGATTAAAGGGACATCAGTGGAAGATTAAGGCAGAATCCTTGGTATCTAGGTCCCGTGATTAGAGCRGGATAATGAAGCAGCAATAAGTGAGTGAGCAGCAGCTCAAGCTCCTGCWCAGACCAAGCAGCTGCACCCTGCCAGGATGGCTGCAAAGGAAGAGTAATTTGCCTGCTATGCCTGTGATTGTTTTAGCTCCTGGTTTCTCCTGCAAAATCCTCATGGACCTCATTTTTTTTTTCTTTGATCTTTATCRTGGTGAGATCAGAGTGATGGTGGGCTAGAGCTGCAAAAGGGATTTTAGTWGCTTGCTGAGTGAAATCTGGAGCTATGTTGAGGTGCCCTTCCAYAGCAGTGTCTGCTCTGCTGTCGTGTCATGTCTCTGATCTTCCTGGAGAAATGAGAAGACCAAGTCATTAGCTCTCCACAGCTACTCTAGGAATGGAATACTCTTACTGACAGAATATAATTTTTTTATCCTCAGGAAAAGGWATTTGTTTTAATATGCCTGTCTTAATTTCTCAAATGACAAGTCACACAGAAGCTCAGTATGATGGAGAAAAGGACAAGTTTGCTTTAAGTTTCACTTAAAGTTACACTTTTTGTGATACAGGCATGAAACAACAATWGCTTAAGGGTAAAGGGGRSTTTATGCTTTGTTTCARCATTCACATCTAATCCTATAGTCTRAGCTATACTCKTACTCTAAACAATACACTTACCTATGTTAAATTTTTTCCTGAATGTTCCCTGAAGTTCAGTGTCTGACTGAACTCATCTCATGTGTGCTCTCCTGGGTGTGCTTCATTTTTACCRTGGCTGCACCAGCACTGACACAGGGCACTTTGACTTTTTGCCCAGTGCTTACGTAAGGAGTCGGTATAAAAAAAAATGGGTTTATGAAACTTGATCTGTACATCTTGTATTTGTTGCCCAAAGCTATTAATTGTTGCCCGGAGAGAATGAACAGCACAAAACATTTCCGAGATTTTAGGGAATAAGTGTAGACCTGGGAGGAATAATTTGAAAATTTTTAAGAGTATTGTTGCTCCTAAATAATTTTTTAATTAATTTTTTTKTAAGCAKGCAGCAAAKAAAGCAGCATGTTACAAAAAATCAAATTTTTTTTCTATAAAAGGGTATCTTCTTTTATTATAGCAATAAGTTATGAATCATAGTAAGCCCAAGTTTTTACTCAAAGATAGAAGAATAAGCAGTAGTAGCCAAACATGGTGAGAAGCTTTCTTTTTTTTTTTTTTTTTTTTTTTTTTTTTTTTTTTTTTTTTTTCTGCCCCTTCCAGGTTTTTTTTTTTCATTTTGTCAGGGATTACTGCATGTTCAGTAGGAAATACAGAATGGAAAATAGGATTTTTAAACCAAAGAAAACTGACAGCCAGACTAAGGGCTGGTTGAAGCATTTTTAAGCTCTGGAAAAGATTTGTATTATCAATGTCAATTTAATCAGGAAGTTCTGTGTCCTCTAGCATGATGCATATATAGTTCTTGCTCAGCTATGGTACAGAGATGTTGTGTTYTTCCAACTTGATAGTTAGTACTTATCCTGGTCATGGAGCAGCGACATCCTTTGCTGGGATGTCATCTTTTCACAGCTTTTTAACTCTATCCAGCCCTTCTTCATTGTTTCACAAATATAAATGCAAAGATATTTAGGGAGGAGTTTATCTGTTCAGTATTGAACACAGCTTTCATTTTAGATCAGGTTCGTCCCAGTGCTGTGGCATCTAGGAAGACTTTCTGGTTCTTGTCCAAAGCCAAAACTTAAATTTTTGTGATATTTAAAAAGCAAAAGAAGCCACCAAAAAAAAATCAACAGAAAAAGCTAAACAACAATAAAGCCCCTCCTTCCCCTACATTTTAGTGTTTTGAATCACCGTACACAGGTGCAGAATTGAAAATATCACTTTGATGTGTTGTATAAGCAAGCATGACAGAAAAAAATTGTTTTCCTCTCAAGAGTTATGTGAAGGGAAGAGATGTGTATGCCAACTTTTAAAATTTGAAAACTCAACACCTGGAGATAGTTATATTTTTCAATGTTTTCAGGCTGAGTCAGAATTAATGACAAATGGGAACTATGGTAAWTTGGCAGAAGATTAGTAGAATTTATTATTATAATATGCTTAGCATRAAAAGCATGGTGGCCTTGATTATTCAGTGACAGTTTGTGTAGTAATTTTTTCCAGTAAAAGTCTGTATCAGTCTGTCAATAACTATACTCATTATTTCAAATATGCTATGCTTAACACTTTCTAGGCTCAGAAATAATATTRGTTTTCTCTGTCAGGATGAGACTTAGTGCTCTTCACATGATTTGCAAAACAGATCTCAAGCAGATTTTACTTCAAACCATTAATTTTATAAAAAGACTGAAACATTAAATATGAGCAAATTGTAGTGGTAGCCCTACCTCAACTTGTACATATGCCAACAAAAAAACAGGTCTAGGCAGGTTATGAAAAATCAGCTGAAAATTCTTCTTGTTTTGTTGATAGACAACACAAGTTGTGGCTATACACAGAAGTGGTAAGTGAAGATTTCACAGCCCTGCAATGTTACAATACCCTTTCAGAAATTGTCCCAGAATTCTAGAACAAGTTCATTTGATGGTTTTGTTTTTTTCTTTCTGTGTATAGAAATCCTCTCTGAGATGTAGGCTGTAACTTTGGTGTGTGATCAGCCATTAGCCTTAGTTCTCTTAGGTAATTTTTTTTTATTATTGCCAGTTTAAAACACGTTTATATTAAACATTCATGCAAATAGCAGTAGCATCTCAGTTTGGTGCCAGAACAGTGCCAGTTAAAGCTGCCAGAAGATAAGTGTTCCTATCATCCAGATTAATAGCTGAGATTATTATTTTGTCCAGTCTTTTCTTCTTGATGATGGAATGCAAGGAGAGTCTCAGTCATATTCTAGTCCCTTTTTCTTTTCATCTGCTAGGTTTTTTCCAGAAAGTAACACTCTCACTTCCTTTAAAAAGCAAAAGGCATCACAACAAACTCCCAGGGATTGCATTAGTCATCCATTGGCTTATTGGAGGTTATTTGTAACTGTGATAAGCACTTGGGTTTTGAATTTTCTAATATACAGAACGTAGAAGAGTATTGAGCAATGTTTCTCATTATCTTAGGGTAATCTCTCAGGGTGTAACATCACTGAACTATTGGCTCTCAAACAGTAACTTAACAGAGCTGCTCAGGGATTCTTGCCATTTCTATAAAAAGCCATTTGGCAATAAGCTTTGAATCATATTAGAAGCACAGGCATTTACTAGAACATAAATATGCTAAAATATTTCATTTACAGACTGTTCASTGGCAGCTGGTTCTAGAAAACTAAGTGGATGATTTTAATAACTAATGGTTTTAAATACAATTTTAAAGCAGTTGTTCCTTGAGGTGGGTGATAAGTTACTGTATTTGTTTGGTTTTTTGGTTGAGAATTTCACACTCGAYTTCTCAGCTTTTTGGTAATTACCCATTCAGAAGTGATGACTATTTTGCAATTTTTTTTCAGTAGGTTTATTAGGTGGTTTGAATCTGTTTTTGCAGTTAAACAGAGAAACACACAGGAGTTGGTCAGTTTATTTCTTAATCTAAGCTCTATATTTATTCATTATTTTAATTTTTCCGAGCTAATGAACATATTTCAAATGCTGGTTAGCCATCACTTGAGTGACATGTTATTGCTCTATTTAAGATTGGGGGAAATAGGTCATACAAGCAGAACACAGATGTACTAATTTACATTTCCAGAGTGCTGCAGGCTTCTGCACAGGTTGCTCTAAACTTGGCTGTCACTCTTGGGTGTAGTTATAACGTCATGAGTAGCCTGCTGCTTTCACAGTTCAAAATCTGTAAAGTGATCCTAAGATTGATCGGTGGTGGATTTGGGCACCTTTACCAATACTTGGCTGTGAAAGAGATGTCACCACTGCCTTTGCACTCCCCTGACAGACCTTTCTTGTGTCTCTTAGATCTGTGCTTTGTGTTTGAGTACCAGAAGTGTCTCGTAAGCAGGTTTTGATTATATCGATGGAGGAATCACAGGTGTCTGAGTATCAGTGAGCACACAGTCCATTAGTATGTCTGTGTGGGCAGAGCTGGAACTGACTGGTGTTTTGAAAATTCATGGTTTTAGAGAAATACCTTTACAATAGACACTGGTTTACCTGAAATGGTGCTAGCAAGATGSAAGTGTTCATGGTTTGGTGTTAATTAAATAATACGTTCAGTTGTCAGAATCTGACCACTCTTAATTCAAATACTCAGGTTTTTGTAGAATAATGTCTGTTGCTGCTTTTGGTGTTGCTGCTAAATAGAAACGAGGGAAAAAAACACAACCAAACTAAAAACARCAATGCTCAAAAACACCAATGCAGGTCAATATTTGAGCTGTTGTTCTCAGAGGTGTTCCATACTGAAGKTCTAGCAGATCATACCAATAGTTTRTCATGAAGTATAAGTGAAAATRTTGGAWTCARTGTAATTGTTGACTATTAGGACAYATACTTACMGATAATTCTTTAAGGGAATGTGAGATTAAAGTTTGCCTGGCCTGAGGATAGTGTCTCTTGGCTTTCGTGTGTCTGAGGTCCAGAGTTGATTGTCCCTTGCTTTTTGTTTGAGATGGGGGGAGAGCTGAGCTTTAGTRGCTGAGGAATAAAGCTCCCAAAGCTTAAAGAGACTCTGGTAACCCTCTGGAGACCAGCATTGAGTGGAACCTCATGGATTGCAGAGAGGCTTGAATCCTCTATGCTCTGTGTGTGGCAGGGGACCTCCCAARCCAATAAAGGAAAAATGTTAATGGAGTAAATGACAACATGAAGTATTTACGAATTCTTTCTGTATGGGAGCTTAAAACCCCTTTTCACTCTTTCAGAAAGAAGACACAGCTCCTCCAGCAAGCCGCCTTTGACTCCTCCCTCCTCTTCAGTATTTTCCCTCATTTCATCTTTCCCTTCAAAAAACAAAGGTAGCAGTGGAAGTGGGAGCAATCGTTCATCCAGTGGAGGTACTAGTGCATCATCATCAAATTCCAAGTTGTTGAAATCACCCAAAGACAAGCTGCAGATCAGCGGAAACAACAGGTTAATGCATTCGGTACAGCACAGCAAAGTTCCCCATGACAAAATGTGAGTATGCCTTTTGACACAGAATTAAATGTTATTACTTGCATAGATGCTGCTATATCAAGGGAGTTTCMTTTTGTTTCAGAGGGTTTTTGGTTTAAGAGAAAATCACTTTAAACTACTCCAGATCTTTTCCTGCAGCCTAGTCAAAGATTGTAGATAAAGTTCATAACTGTGTTGAAGAAGAACTTTTGAAAAGCTGCATCTTAAATCACCTTGAATAAAGGTCACTTTAGTAGAGGCTCCTAATTCTTTGATGTAATCTGCATACTTTGATCATAAGGGAATTTTAGCTCTGATTCAGGTGATTTTTGACCTGCACATRTGAGATAACAGCACTGCTGATAAAATTTACTGACAAAGAGAACGGTGCATTCCTCGCTGAATGTAATGGGTCCAGTGCAGTTGCTTTGGTGATACTCTCTGTCCATGAATCCAAATAATGGTTTCTGAAGTCCCTGGACACTSTGAAATGTAAGGGAAATGGGGAAAAAGAGGACAGAAGAGATTATGAACATCATAAAAAAAAGTAAAAATTAAAAAGATCATAGGAGAAAGGTCTACATTTGTATTGGGAATAGATCAGATATTGTTGAATAATAACATTTTAACTAATTTTTTTTTTCAATTTTCCTCCCTTTGTTTTTCATAAATAACAGTATGACTCCATCTGTCAAAGTGGAAAAGATTCATCCAAAGATAGATGGTGCCCAACTGAAAGCTGCTGTTGGTCCAACTTGTTCTACTACTGTGAGTTCCTCAATAAAGACTGGCCTTAATTGTCCCTCAATACCAAAGCCACCCTTGCCTTCCCCTGGACAGATACTGAATGGTAAAGGTCTTCTCTCTGTGCCTCCATTTTTGGAAAAGAAACCTGAAGAAAATACGAATAATAGGAAATTTTTACATAAAAGATTGTCAGGTAATTATTTTTAATTATTATTAGCTATATTCCTTTTAGCAGAAATACCTATCAAGAAATAAGTTCCAGAAGTAAATTAAAACTTCTGTAATACTCTAACTAGTAGAGGTTATTTTAATTTTATAATTTAAATCTATAATTTGACATACACTTTAAGGATGCAAACACCTTGAAATAGGCGTTTTCTTTCAGAAATCTGTACAGATCTCAAAGGCCTATCAGTTCTGACAGTTTAAAATTACATTCTTCTACTATCTCTATAAAGATTTTAGTTGCCTTCTTTCTATATGGAAGGTCTAAATAATGGAAAATGTAAACTACTGGCACCTCATGAACACAAAAATGGAAACCCAGTCTGCCCTTTACACTTTTTAACAATTATTTTGAGTGTTAATAGAATGGTAGAAAAGTTCTTGATACCAAAGCCAACAAGCAAAAACCTGCCATTTGTTTGTCACRATCCATAATGATGGTGATCTCTACTCCCAACAGGCAACATCAAATCCTCCTTTGGAGTCACTCTTGTAGACTTGAGATCTGTACTTCAGCGCACCATAAGCATTCTGAGACTGTAGAAAAGTCATTTGTACAATTTTATTGTGCATTTTTATATGTACATTTGCCTGCATCATAATTGAAAAGTGTCTAATATGGTTAATTTTTATAATGAAATTAAATGTTTGTGTTTCAAAATGCCTTTTGATAACTTTTCAATATTTTATGTCCTTGACAGAGAGAGAATTTGATCCTGATATATACTGTGGTGTTATTGATGTGGAAACCAGGAAACCTTGTACTAGGTCTTTAACATGCAAGGTAGGATATCTGAATCAGAATAAGATTTTCTGAAGTTTTTGTTCAAATTCCTGGGGCATGTGATGGAAAATGGAGAACTGCAAGTGTTTGCTGTCAGCAATTATCATTGTAAGTGGTACCTCTAAAAACATGTTTCCCAGAACCAAGAAGGAATTGTTTTTTGAAGTTCAGTTAATTATTTATTCAAAAATAATTTTAAAGTAACCTGGAGAATTGTATTTTTGTATAAACCCTTTAAACATGGGACAGACCATGCTATTCCACATGTAGGCAAAAGGGAGCCAGCATGTTCCTCTCTCTGGGGCTAATCTTTGGGTTGTAGACCATGAATTTTAAAATTCCTCATAAGCATTGAAAATATTGTTTATGCAGGATTGAAATAATTCAAGCTCTTCCCCTCTCACACCCCCTCCTCTCCCYCAGCAGTCTGCAGCAGGTACTTGGTAGGAATTTGTGTAAATGCTAATGCTGCTGGAGGTACTGCTCCAGCCAGCTCCTRAAAGAGCCATGGAGCACGCCTAGAGGTCAAACTCTAAATTAAACAATCCATAAAATCTTTCAGTCAGACAAAATGTATCCTCTGGCTCCAAAATCCTGGGGAACAGAGGGCTGGTACTGGGTTCCAAGGAACAAAAATYTTGATCCCCTGTGTTTGCTGCTCTCCTGCAAAGCAGCTCTACCTTCAGTTTGGGAAGCGTCTGGTAAATAAACCACCTACAGAACAAAGGTAAAGTGAAGCTGGCACTAATGACCCAGAGGAACTGAACTTGAACACATTGCCCTTTTGGAATTACAGAGGGGAGGAAGTTGTTTTGCTAATAGAGGAGGGAAAAGCTGCTAGATTTTACAAGAGAAATAGGCAAATCAAAAGTGAAAAAGAGRAAGTAAAACATTTCTCATCAATTCCTCAGAATATACCTACTCATGAAATACTTTTTGGAATTTTTATTTGTGTCTGAATTATGTGACAAAAATTTTTGCCTACTAAAATGAACCAATTCAAGTCCTTTGTGCCATATTAAAAAGGTATTGTGTGTGATTTTAACAATTCAGAAAAATAGCTTCCATTTGTTTCACCTTACTTAAAATTTGTGCCATTTATGCACATACAGGTCTCATTGTGTGTAGTGTTCAGGATACTCAAAGAACTTTGAGTCCTGACTGACTCTGGATTCTGCTGGATGTTTTGAATTCCTTAATATCTATTTGATTACATTAGTTTTCAAGGAATATATTAGTATATGGAAGGCAGCAAAGTACTTTTATAAATATTTTTCAAGTCTCCCATTAGAAGTCTGATTTTAAACATTGTCATGTTGAATATTTTCCTAAGTAAGAGTAAATATTTTTTCTATTTGGTTTTGCAGGAGTTGGCAATTGCGATATCAATGTAAGAAAAGGTTTTCGGTTCTAGTTTTAAACTTATTAAAAATTTGGCAGTTTGGTTTTTAAAAGSTTTGAAAGAAGCCTCTTACTGAATTGCTGGTTTTGTTATTCTGTATCAAACAGGGATCTAATTATGCACCAAGCAATTTTAAATCTGGTTTTCTAAGTCATATTTCCATTTGTTTATTAAACCAGGAGTGTGATGATTTTCTCTGTTTTGGAGCTCTARACACGTGTTTTGAGTGTTTGACTTCCACAAATGTCATAGCCCGGGATTAATGATTTATTCCTGTTCTRCAGACACATTCCTTAACCCAGCGGAGGGCTGTACAGGGTCGAAGAAAACGATTTGATGTGTTATTAGCTGAGCACAAAAGCAAAACCAGGGAAAAGGAACTTCTTCGACATTCGGATCATCATCAGCAGATGCCCCCTCTCAGGGAACCACATCCCTCACCTACTAAAACTTCCCAGGAGCTGCACCAAAATTCTCATGGAGTTACTCTTACAGAATCAAAGCCTTTATTACCTAATAAACCCAAACCTCACCCCCCCAGTCTTCCAAGGTAAGGAAAATCTGCAGATGCAGTGGTATGAAATGCATAGCGGGAGCTTGRTGAGGTGGCTTTTGAGGGAGCGATATGGATGGGGCAGTGTGTTTGCTCCAGGCCTGGTGCCTGGCTGCAATTAGYAATTACCTGCTGAGGGTAATTCCTGGCGAGGAGGAGATGATGTTTGAAGTAGTAAAAGCTGACTTGCATCAATGGAAGCAGTTAAGCAACAATTGGGCAACGCTGCTTTCCCAGGGGTACCACCATAGCCTGTCCTCCCCTCTGCAGATTATGGACAATACCAGGGATCTGTTAATGCAGATTTCTTTCTCTCAATCATAGTAAATACTTAAAGGGTGGAATTTTTAGCTAGACTTGGTTCAGTAACACCTGGGTACTGCTTGTTTTTCCCAGGCCTCCAGGCTGTCCAGCCCAGCACAGTGGAAATGCCCCCAGYGAGTCTCCTTCTGTCCACGAGTCCCCGCACCCTCCCTTGCCTGCCGCTGAGCCAGCATCTCGGTTATCCAGTGATGAGGGAGAATGTGATGAAAAAGAAGAGCCTGTTGAAAAACTGGATTGTCATTATTCAGGTCATCATCCTCAACCAGCCGCTGTATGTTTTCAAAGTTAACCTTGCTCTCTCCCTGGGGTTTTATGGGTTGTTTTCTGCGGAGTATGTGATTTTTTTTTTTTTTTTTGCTATATTTTGAGAAAATTATTTTGTGGCCTAGTAGGCGGTGAAGATTTAACTAGTAACAAAATAAACATGCTAAAAAAATGTGTTCATAGCTCACTTCCCCAATCCAAAAGAAACCAAAATGCCAGAATACTAAAGATGAAATTGCTAACTGCTCTAAAGGGCTGTGGTTTTGGAATAAGGATATGTAACACCGTCTTTTTGGTACGAGTCTCTTATTGGACTCCCCCCCTCCACACCCACACACATTTTTACTCAAGTTACCAACGTCACATTAAAGGTAGCAGTAAGGTATTTTGATGTTTAGATCWTGACAAAAGCTAGTTAGTCTAACTAAAAGCAAATGTATTGCCTGGATATCTAATTATATCCTTTTCTTAAAAAAGCAAAGTGCAGATAGCTGGTAGGTCCTCAGAAGTAGATGTTACATAAATATGTGTGTGTGTMTATAATGTTTATACATAAACAGACACACTGCTAAACTTCTCTTTTTAATCAGAGGAATTCACCTTTGACTCTTTCTATTAAACATGAGAGTATCAGAAGAGAGGAAAATTATCTCAATATACCAAGGCCAAAAATTTRAAATAGTTGTTAGGTCATAGACATAAAAACTCTAATTTATATTTTTTTATTTTCTACTTAAACATCTAAAAGTGTATTTATTATAAACAAATAGTTATTCAGGGAGTTGTCATTGAAAATAGAAAACGTCAATAAAAATMATGTCTTTTCAGTTTTGCACATTTGGTAGTCAGCAAATTGGAAGAGGTTATTACGTGTTTGACAAGCGGTGGAACCATATTCGATGTGCACTTGACTTCATGTTGGAGAAGCATCTTAATGCACAGATGTGGAAGTGAGTAGAAGTGAAAGAGTTCTTATTCTTCTTGGTGTTTGTAGAAGAAAGTGGAACCTGTGATTCTAGTTAAAGAACTATAATCTTGTGTTTACATGGAAGGCTGATGGTTTATGCTTTACATTTTTTACAACAATTAACTATCAATTAAATAAAATCGCTCAGTGGCATCGATCAGCCCCAAGATATGATCATTTTAAGGTAGTCTTGTTGCACTGGGTATTTAGTCTGAGGAAYGGTGGCTGTGTGGGGTTTGATCTGTGTGTTTCTGTCCACCTGCAGGAAGATTCCTCCAGCATCCAGTAACACAGCATCAGTCCGTGCCCCACATCGGACCAACTCGATGCCTGCTTCTCAGCACGGTGTCAGTGCAGCAGGGTTCCTCTTACCCACCACGGTTATGTCATCGCCGGCGCTGGTCTCTCCTTCCTGCGTGTCTCTGAACAGCAAATCGGTACCATCCCACGGGACGACACTAAATGCCAACCCCGCTGCTTTGGGTGCAGTGGATCCTGTCTGCAGTATGCAATCGAGACAAGTGTCTTCATCCCCTTCAACACCTACAGTGCTTTCCTCTGTACCTTCACCTATGCCCAGCAAACCTCAGAAAATGAAATCCAGCAAATCTTTTAAACCTAAGGAATCTTCTGCTGGCAGTGGCACCTGTAACAGCACCGGCAGCGTCAGTAGCAGCGGCGGCTCAGGAAAGAAGCGTAAAAACAGTTCCGCACTGCTCGCACCTTCTCATTCCACAGAGTCCTTTAGAAAAAACTGTGTGGTTAACTCTGGAAACTCTGGGACCTCCTATCATCCGTCGGTGACAGCTTCGTCCCACAGCGTTGGCCTCAACTGTATGACTAGCAAAGCTAACTCTGTTAGCCTCAAACATGACCAATCAGGGAGGGGTCCTCCGACTGGGAGCCCTGCAGAATCCATAAAGAGAATGAGTGTGATGATGAACAGCAGCGACTCCACGCTCTCCTTAGGGCCGTTTGTTCATCAGTCCAGTGAGCTGACTGTAAATTCACACAGCAGTTTTTCACATTCACATACTTCCCTTGACAAATTAATAGGAAAGAAAAGAAAGTGCTCACCTGGTTCAAGCAGCATCAACAGCAGCAGCAGCAAATCAAACAAAGTTGCCAAATTGACATCGGTGAACAATGTTCATGCAAAACACACTGGTGCAATCCCAGGGACGCAAGGACTGATGAACAATTCTCTGTTTCATCAGGTAGGAAATAYTGTCTAGAACTAAGCCAGCATGAAATACCTCCTCAAGTGCTTGTATTACAAGTATTAAATAGGTAGCTCAAGTAAAAGGTGGTTCTTCTTCTTGTCCACTGCTCATTTTGAGTGTTCTTGTGGTAGGTACATTTATGCAAGACTTTTATAAACATTCTAAAACAAAAGGCTACACTTCATGAAAGAAACCTTAAGTGGGATATTTCAAGTTCCTTAGGTGCTRTTGTCTGTGAATTGCTTTCAGATGAAAATTATTCCTCTTATTTTTAATATAATTTTAGAAGTGAATCTTGCCAGCCTGCTGTGGAACTGAGCTGTGTGCCTCAGCCTGACTCCTTGTCTCTGTGTCAGGAATAAACATTCWACAAAGTGGAACATAATGGTGCTGATAACAGAACTGTCATAGTGTGATAAAATAATCCTATTATCCCAAGGTGTCATTGWCTAACTTCTTAGTAATAATGAGATTAAATATTATAAATCAGATAATAAACCTTTTTAGTTTAGGTAAGGCAAGCAGATATGCTATGAAGCAAGCAGATCTCATGATCCCATTTTAAAAACTAGTTTGGGATTTTAATTTTTTTAAACAAATGTCAATGGAAAAGTAGTGCATTCAGGATTAAAAATCCAAGAAACTTGGTTTAATATGCTGCAAAGAAAGTGAAATCTGTGTACCTGGAGAGCCATGAGGTCAGTAAGAGCTTTTTCTGAGTGGTTTCTTAAYTTTCAGTTTCAACCACAAAGGAAGATTTTCACCTTTATTTTTCAACTTTACTGTGTTTACTTAACCAAAAAAAAAAGCCTTCAGATAGATGAATCTATTTTTGGACTTCTGTAATAATTATTATTTTTAACGATGCAATATAAGTAAAGGAGAAATACAATTACAGTGAGGTAAGGAAGGAAATGGTGGCTGAAACCATTCTAAATTTGAAGAGCTTTAGTTGAGGATTGTCAAGATTCAGAGAAGCCAACCTCATGATGGTTCATTGTACCTCCAATTTTCCTGCAAATGTGCCCTTGTTAGCCATAAAATGTGTTTGTTTTCAGTTCTGTGACAGGCTGGCTCACTGCTCCTTCTCTCTTTTCTTGCCCCCAAGCCAAAGGCCCGTCCCTGATAGCTGAAGGCACCACGGTGAGAAACAAACTGGACAGTTTTCACTACAAGCAAAACCTCCATCTGGATTTCTGGACTCCAAGATGCCTTGAGTTTTCCCAACTTCCCATGGTCCTCAGGTGTGGAAATCTACTGGACTGTCACTTAAACAAGGAATTTCCCTGAAGCCATGTCTGTAGCAGCGAATATACTAGAAATGGACACTGGATGAAGTTCAGCCACATAATTGCTCTTATCAGTGTTAACAGTGGTCTGGACTGTTTGCTACAAATCTGTGAGATTTTCCTTACAGGAGTACATCATCTTGCCACTATTTGACATAGTTTGGCTGGGCAAACGAATGTTTTCTGGGGGGAAATAAAGGTTACTGTGGACTTATTTTTATACTGATGGTGTCTTTTGTAGGTGATAGCTAACCAGACAGACACCCTCAATGGAGAGGACCCCGYGACAAGGGGAAAAATGTGTGAGGCACAATGGAAAGAAGCCCTCAAGAAGGGAATATGGCTTTAGTGTTTTTATAGCAATGTTCCTTAATGGAATATAWAAAAATAGCACAATTCAAAAAATAGTCTGTTTTGCCCAGCCTTTTGCAGGTAATTTGGGATAAGAAGCTATCAGGAGTTTAAAACAAAACAAACCCAACAAACCCAGAAAAACTTGTTTGAGGCCATTGCTCAGAAAACAAGTATAAAAATGTCATAGTTGTGTGATACAAAACCTATTTTCTATTCTTTTGAATGAGATTTGATTGTGGAAGAAAAGTTAACTTTGTTCTTTAAAAACTCCAAAAATATTGAACAGACAAAGGCAAATAACCTCTAAAACTATGCCCAAAGAACGTATTTATTGACCTATACTGTATACCACAGGCCTTTGTTTTTAAAAAAAAAKTAACTGTATTGATGAAATTAGGCTGGATTTGTCTTCCAGCTGCTGAAATCAGCCCTTTTAAAACTAAGTTTTTGAARTATTTAAATATTTTCTATCAACCATAAAAGTCAGTTTCTTTCTGCTTTGTTTGTGTAATGAAATTGTTGATGTACRATGCCTTCCACCACTCAGTAAGATTTTTCTTTTGGTCAGAATTCTGGAATAAATGCCAATTTGACAGCAGAGTTCACTGTGAAACACAGGTTTGTGTGTCACAGTCATCCCAGGCCCACCCAGGCTTTATGAGCACAGGGGGCTTTACAGTTTTGTATAATCCAGCCAATTTTTATGAAGTATTTTGTCTTGCTTCAAAACACCTCAAAAATGAATTTTGCTAAAGGGCTCATTGTATTATGGTTTGACTCATCTGGATGTTTTTGTTAAGTTTTTAAAYATCAGGTAAAGGCTCAAAACTGACTTAACTTTTATTAAGGGGCAAAGCAAAGGAAGATGAAATCCTAACCAAGAAGATTTTTTTTTCTGCCTTAAAGGGGCACCAGCTATTGCTGAGAAGAGACAATCTGAGCCTGTCCAACTGTTCACGTAGCCCAGCCTTCTCCCCATTCTGGTGGCAAGTAGTAAGTACATCAGGGAATCCAAAGCCACTCTGAGTAGCAGTTGCTTAGTTGTTTACCTAACGWTGCTTTCAGTTTCTCCTGAACTTCCTATGAAATCATTGTTATATAGCAAAACAACAAGAAGCCTCTATGCAGACACTTTAGCTTTGAATTGATACAAAAGATCACACTGAGAAAGCAATGTACTGGAGACTCTTATTATGCAAACTTAAAAAACAGTAGACAACTTTTCAGGAACAAAAGGATTTGTATTTAATAGGATGCCCTGTTGAAAGGATTGTTAGAACTGCGATTGGTTTAAAGTAAAAGGAACCAAAGTGAAACGCCACAAAGAGAAATCCAAGCATATTAAATCCTGCACGTTTGGAGAGAAATCCATGCTCTGATGAAGTCCCTGGGGCAGAGCTTCCACTTCAGGATAGCATCAGTCACAAGTGCAATTTGACTCTTGGTAGAAACAAAGGTAAAGGAAACAAAATTTTGGCAAGATTGGACRCTGGCGAGTTTGTGATCGAACTCTCCTCTGGTTTTTAAGGTTCTGTTGATCTGAAAGCAAAATGGCAAATTTGTGCTCCTTCAGTAGCGTGCAGACGTGTACAAAGTGAATTCCTGATGGCTGCTCCCACAGAGCCGTGTGGGCTGGAGCCACTGGGAGCAAAGAGTCYGAGTGTAAATTCTGTCTGCCCTTATAGACCTGCTCTAAATATTATGTTTTAGATCTTGGTTATAAGCAGAACATTGTTCCTGAAGCTTTTATTGTCACATAGTTCGTACTGTAAATAATTAAGGAAGCTTAAAATTAATTTTCCTTGCAAAATTGAATTTGCAGTGGCTGGGTTGTTTCTAGACAGATTTTGGTATTAATTTAAGAGATACAGTTTTTATAGTCTTTCCAACTTCTCGTTATGACTCCTGCAGTTTTCTTAACCTAAAAAATTGCTGCAATGATGAACAAAGAATTATACAAGAAAAAAAAAACATACTTTTGTATCTTTATTTTGGAATTTCTTGTTCTATTATAAATATTGAAGTATCCCTATTTCAGAAGACATATTTTGTTAATTGATTGTACATATTTAAATATGTATTTTTGCACAGGTCTTTTTTTCTTATATCCAGTTTTGGTACAATTGAGATCATCTAGTATTTATTTATTAATTAATTAAAAAAAAAAAAGCAAATACCTTTTTATAATTTGAAGTGGTTCACTGCCAAGCCAATAGTTAACATGCCTACTTTGCAACGTAAGGGATGCCTCTGTTTTGTGAAAGCTGTGTCCCTTTTCCCTGTCTTGGGAGTGGATCCACGCCAAGGATTGGCCGGGTCCTGCCCCGGAGCCCACGTGGTTGAGATGGCATTGCTTATCAGTTGCCTGATTCCCAGAAGATCCATTTAGTTAAGTGACACACTGCTTCTCTTTTTTTAGTGTTYGTGTGCGTGTGTGTGCGTGCGCATCCGTGTGGGTCTCATGTGGTTTAAAACTAACGGAAAAACTGAAAGTGCCTGATATAACTAGTTTTAAGCTTGGACTGTTTAGACAGCTTCTCCTTAAAAGACTTGAATGTTCAGTTGAAATTTTGGAGCTTGCTTTTTCCACCTATATATAATATGTGTGTGTGTGTGAATATATACACACATACATATATCTATATTTCTGAAATTAGTGAGATGGGTTGACAAAAGAAAGCCAATTATRCTGGTGGCTTTTGTAAAATCTTTTAATTCGAATACCTTGTGTTGGAACAATCCCATTGATAACTCATATTTASTATAATGCCAAGGGTTTGAAATATGATTTTAACCAGCAGTTTATTTAACTGTCTCATTTTGGGAAGGGGAGGGAGCAATATTCATTAATGAAATAATTTAGGAAATGTTCAAAATTGTTGGTGTTCCAAAACAAAAAAAAAAAAAAAACCCAAGTAAGTACCTCTTAAAACTATGAAAAAATAAAGATGTGATTTCCAAGTGACATTTCTAAGGCAGTTGTCTTCCTGTAAGAGTTCTCTTGCCAAGGAATCTCTCGTCTTTTACTCATTCTGTCCTGGAGGAGGGAATTGGGCTTAGAAAGATTCTTAAATGTTTCACTGTTCAGCAGAAAATAATCATTTTTACCTTTTGTGCGAGATATTTTACGTTTTAAAGATAATTTTGAAATGAGCACTACATAATGTCAATGTGAATGTAGGCCTTGGAAGCATCTTGCTCGGTGTTGAGCCTGGTTCTAAAAGCAATCTCCTGTGTAAAATGTGTGAATAGTTTGATAATTTGTATACATAATCAAGAGCATCTGATCAGCTGAACTCTGTGTTGGCTGCTGTATAGTACATGAACAAATGTCATGGGATAGAAAAATTACTTTGGATATTTAAAAGAAAAATAAATATATAGTCTATTTGTTTTGTAACAAGTTTCTGTAAATAAAATAATTTATACTATTTATAAGAAAAAGTTGTGCTTTGCTTCATGAAAAAGATTAGTTTGTTGAACAAACATGTTACTAAACAAGGCAATAAAATTAGGACTTTTCAATAAATGAGGTTGGTTGCATGGAATACATTATATGTTTCTGCTTCATTATAAAATCCTTCACTATTAAAGGAGAACGTTACCTGTATTGGTGCCTATGTGAACTAATTTCAGAGAATTGGATGTGGTCAAATTCTGTCACTGTCCCTCGGCATCATGGCCAGTAGGATCAGAGCTTTCTGTCCTACAGGGGGTTGGTACCTGGTTTTAAATGCTGCCTGTGTCACCTCTGCAGCACTTCCTGTGTAAAGGACCTTCTGTTAGTTAAGGTTCACACTTTATATTTTTCGTATTTTCTAATCAGAATAATGAGCAGCAGCGTTTACAGCCCCAGAAGGGGTATGTTGAGTTGTCATGATTTTTGGATGATTTTTCCTTCCAAAAAAGTGTCTTCTGTGTTTTCACAGTTTGAAGAGCCGGTGTGTGAATTCAACAGGTTAAACATTCCTGCAGAGCTTTTCTCTGCACGTGACTCGGGACTCGCGTGTCGTGGGCAGTGACTTGGAGCAGTTTGTAAAACCGGTAAAACTTCTGTTAGTGGGACAGGACTTCAGAGTGACATCTGTGGCAAAGCTTCCTTTCTTCTGTCTCTATTTTGTTTTGGTTTGAGTTTTTCCCCCTCTTATAACAAGTTTTTCTTAGTATTTGGTATAAATGCTACAACATATAAATGGGTTCAGACAACAGGCAAGTTYTGCTTTGTCTTTTTATGATAAGCACCTTTAATAGTTCTACATTTATTTTTTTTATTGACTGAAGATTTTTATTTCTTTTTTTGTCTTGCCTTCCTGCAAATACCTTTCCTTCCTAGAAGCAATTTCTCCCACTTGTGCCATCCTGTAAGAGCTGCTGGCACTGAATCTGGTTGTGTTGAGCTGTATGAGTGACMACAGCCCGGAGCACGCGGGAGTTGGGTGTTTGTGCAGCGGAGCAGAGCTCTGTGCTTGGCTTCGTGTTCAGGCAGGTTCGTGACTCTGAGTGCTTCAGCACTGAACGAGTAACTCTGCATTTTACTGCRTTTAATACAGGGCTCAGTGTCCTCTAAAACTGGCAAGGTGAAGAAAAGAATAAAAGGTGCATTCACCCTGTGTAACCCTGAGCTCTCTGAGGTATCTCAGAGCTCTGCAGGTTTGGAGCATCCTCCCTCTCCCCTTCCTTTGCTGCATTTGGTGCAGTGCAGTGCCAGGGCACCCTGAGCCTGGGGCAGAGCAGAGCTGCTCCRTGGGGTCTCTCTTCTCCTGGTGACTCAGTTCAGTAAATGGGTTTGTGATGAAAAATGCCATCTGACCGGTAAGCACAGATGTCCCTGAACTGGGTAGAAGGCAGTTTCCTTCCCATCAAGGATTGTCTCATAATGCTCCAGTTTGTATTTGGGAGAGTGATATAGGATGGCGATATAGGAGACTGCCAGTGCATGCAATGAAACCCCAGTGTCAGAGGTTCCTCTGTGCAGAGTTTGTGAATTTGTGCATCTTGTCAGTGCCCTTTGCATTTAACATCAAAGCTGGGGAGATGCCTCCTGGGAGCCTAAAGGTGTCATCTTCCTCCTGGTGGAGCTGTGCTGGGCTCAAAGGCTGTAACCTGCCTTTGGCACAAAACCTCCAGAATCCTGGTGCTGCTGGGGCAGCTGTGGATGAGGGGTGAGGAGCTGGCCGGGTGCCCTCATGCGCTCTGTGGGTGCCTTGTTTACGCCAACCACCAAAACAACCCAAAGGAGGCCTTGCCCCTGGCTTTATTTAAATGCAAATTCCTCTTGGTTCATTATTATCACGTTCTGCTGCAACAAATAATCAAACACACATGGCTCGTGTGTTTGATCCACCATGGGACTTTTGAATTCAACTGGATGTTTTTTTCAGTGCTTTGGCTCAGAGCTGTGTTAGTTGCTGGATTTGTTCCTAACAAGCAGCATGGGAGCTTTGTCATGGAAAAGTGGCATATGCTTGGGGTTTTTCTGACCCAAKGAACTTCAGGGGAATCTCGAAAATCCTTAGGGAAGTTGTTCAAACTAACCTGGATTGAAACTTTATTGCCAAGGAGGAGAAAAGGCCTGAGAAATGCAGTAAAAAAGCCTTGTCCAAGCCTGTGAGGAATGCCTGGAGTTGATATTTGTGCCGAAATTATTACAAGTTTTCTTCARCATCAACAATGACACTGTTGCTGCTCGAGTTTGGTGCTCTCTGCTGGAAGTTTTTTGTCCTCCATTTTGCAATTGAGGTCCCTTCACCTGAGTCCTTTCCTGTCCATGAGAGGTGACTTTTTCCTAAAGCTGGTGCCTTGTCCCTTGCCTACAAGGCTGGACCTTGAGCTCTGGAGCCCAGAGAAGCACCAGAGGTGTTGGCAAGTCAGCAGAGACAGGTGAGCCAGAAACTGCACAGAAACTAAATTTCAACTGCTTTGTAGCAAAGCTTTAGGAACAAATCTTCAGCCACCCCATTTYCTGCCCTTCTCACCAGTTTTCCCACCATTAACTGCAGAGAGGTGGAAGCTGTGGCTTGAAATCTGTGTCTGGTTCTGGCTACCTTGTAGCAAGGGTGAAGTCAGCCTTGCAAAGCGAAATTGGAGAATGGCATTAGCTCAAGGAATTGTCCAAGCTTAAATTACAAGAGAGAATGTACAACTTTGGCATGTGAACTATAAATCCATGGAAAGGCGTCAAGAGCGAGGTATGAACGGCTGTGCTGCTGTGTCTGGTGTGTTGCTCACAATCAGAGTTAAATAAAGGGAAACCATGAGGTCAGATAAAAAAAGATAAAACTTAAGTGAGCACAGGATAGTAAAAATTAACTTGAAATTACTTTAGGGCTTAAAGGAAGCAGAAATTCTAATGCTTCTAATTTGATATGGAGATGGAACAAGGCAGTTAAAAACAATAGAACAGACAAAATTATGCCCTTGATCGGTTCAAGGTTGACCACCCTGGATCCCTCAGCATTCCTGCTCTTTGGAAAACCTGTGGATCAGATTGGTTTGGTTTTTTTTTTTTTTTTTTTCTGCTCTTTGGAAAACCTGTGAATCAGATTGGGTTTTTTTTTTTTTTTTCCAGGAGAGCAATGTGAACAGCTGCTCTGGCTAAGCTGTTTGCCTCCAACTGTGGACTTCAGGTGTTGCCTTTCACCTTTCCCTACAATTGTCCAGAATTTTATCCCACCAACACATGGCATGGCTGAGAAGCTGAACTGCTGCACAATGCCTTAACRTGTTCAGGTGAAATTGCTGTGACTCTTCCTGCCAGGCTTGGCACAAAAATCTATGTTAAAAAGCTCTCCAGACTCCCCCTGGATCCTCCTTCGAAGGACATAGGCTGAGATCAAGAAATGTGTAAGGCAAGTTGGGATCTTTAAAGGTGCTCTGATAGGAATGTGCACTTCTGTTTGAAATGTTGCTTTTTCACCCACCTGAGCAGAGAACACCAGATTCTGAAATGCTTGGCTCCCAMAGGGAGGTTGTTTTGAATTTCAGAGCAGTTTATCAGAGAACAGTAAGAGCCCCTCAGCACCGAGGGGTCCAAATTCAGGCAGGCAGCAGCACTTCCAGGACAGGAGACCCTCTGTGATCTTGCAGTGGGAGGGGTGGGCAGAGGAAATTCTATGTTGTCCTCTCTATGGTATAGTAGCTTCCAAATGCTGGGATTTCTCTTTGCGTACATCGACCTGCTGGGGCTACTTCCAGCACTGAAGTCACAATGAATACAGGCTCTAAATGCATTCTGTTCCAAGTGCAGCAGCATCAAAAGCTCACAGAATTCACAGACTTTCTTTGACAGGAAGAAAAAAAAACCCCTCAAGGCAGGCCAGCGGGGTAAACAGCTGCTGCTGGAGGCTCTGCCACGCCAGGAGCCATGTGTCAGCAGCAAGGCAGCAGCAGTGAGACATTCATTCCTCAGCAGCTGTGAAGAAA
Organism: Malurus melanocephalus; assembly: GCF_030028575.1. Taxonomy (NCBI): domain Eukaryota; kingdom Metazoa; phylum Chordata; class Aves; order Passeriformes; family Maluridae; genus Malurus; species Malurus melanocephalus. Next base: position 777,963 of record NW_026623477.1, read on the forward strand.
GGAACTGTAACCCCTGCAGTACCTCATCAGTTGTGTCAACTGCAGTAGCCCCTTCCATAGCTCCCACCATCATTCTGCCATCATCTAACCCAGGCAGGAATTACAAATGTAATGCTTGGCTCCCATGCTGACTTCCTTTACAACAGCAAAAAGGTAGTTTTAGGGGAGGACCTACTTCAGTTAAAGATATTCCCAAAGTTTTAGTCCATGCAGTTTCTGTGGTTATATTATTGCTGCTTCCCAGTCACTTGTATCCTTACTCCTTCTCTCTTAAGATGTAATCCCCCCGCTGCAATTTTCACTAAAATTTTTGGCCACTTCACTGTTATGCAACTGATTCTTTTCACCTTTAATTCCAATACAAAAATCTTTAAAAAGCAAGCATAAAATGGCCATGAGTTCTCCATGTGCTTTGCTATTCCATATTGAACACTGGGTACACAGGCAAGGAAAGGAACAAAGTCTATTACAAGAGATCACCAATGGTATGATACATTTAATAAATGAACTGGGTTCCGTACACCAGAACAGAACAGTGTGTACATAATGAAGTGGAAAGTAAAAACACTACCTTTCTTGCTAGTTATTTTTTCCCTACAGTATACCAAGTTATACAATATATTTATAGGTTACTTCCAAAATGTTTTAAACATCTAAATTTTGCATTCCCTTGCAATAAAAAAATTACATATTAATTACTCTGGAAAGTTTCTGAATTCTGTTTAGCAGCAAATCTCCTTTCTTGATGGTTTCTTGGTACTGCCAATTCTTGCTATCAGGCCTAGGAATCATGGGGGAAAAAAAGGGGTTAGAAATAAGAATATGACTTATACCAAAGCACTAAACATTTCTGTAGTCAATGTCAGCAAAATATATAGAATTCAACTGGTTTCTCAAAAACAACTTACAGGAATTGCTACATACCTGTTAGTTTCTACAATCTCRTTTACTTTGTCTATTTTGCAGTGCAATCGCCCAGCTGCAATAAATCTTGAAAGCTCCCTAAATACAGGAAAAAAAAATTGGTTAAAGCCTGTTTCACCAAGGACTCATAGACCTAAGAGCACTGAAACTGCTGCTACACCACACTGTATTTCTGAAGCAACAGCCTATGGAGCTTCATAAGGTGTCTTTTGCATCCTCATCTTATTTAGGGTTGGACATCACTCCAAGAATAATCATTTTAATGACCTGAACACAAAACCTCTTAGTTGTTTCTTCTCAGGCCAAACTGTGTACTTGAGTTAGTGAAACTTATCACTGAGTTTTACATCAACAACTCTTCAGATCCAAAGGCAGCAGTCTGTCTGGAATTTATGCTGAGGTAAATACTTTTCTAATTAATTGACTAGCATGAAGATATCTCAACAATATTTACTTTTTTAAGTCCTTTTTTAAAACTTTATTATTATTATTATTTTGTTTAAACAACTGGTGGTCTACAGTAGTGATGGCAGAAGAAAAAATATTTAAAAGGTATAAAGGGACATCTTTATGAACTTTAAAAGCCAAAGAACTTACTGATCTATGAATTCTACACTGACTCCAAAGGCTTCTGCCATGTACCCTAAYGTCAAGGACCGGTAGGACTCGAGGAGCTGGCTATAGGCGTGGATTCGCATTTCCCGCACGTAATATCGGTAGTGAGGTGCAAACAGCCAGTCTTTCTTCATCTCCTGCTCTACAATAGCTGAAAGGACCAAAAAGAAAAAAAATCAGTAATTTCTAAGAAATATCAAATATCAGTTATATAAATAAAACACATGGCACCAGTTAATAAGAAATAGATGTGACTGTAACTACATTGAATTCTTGCACTCCTCAGGGTATGAATGGGATTCTGCACTAAAGAGAAGTAAATTCGTGTAATCTGTATCAGTTCTGGAACCAGGAGCAGTAAGAGCATGCACACAATATTGTGGCAGAGCAAATGAGAGCCTGTAATCAGCATAGAATCCTTTCAGGGGATAGAGGGACCACCTCGCAGAAGGCAAGAGCTGGATCTGACGCCCACAGGAGTACCCTGGAGCTGGGTAACAAGAAGAACTTGGCATGTAACTACCTGAAGAAACATTGTTACCCAAAACTGCATAAAGACTTAAAATTAATGTGCTGCTACTAGGTCTTGAATTAGAAACAAGGATTTCCAGACACTGAAGTGATTTTTGTTTCCCCCCAACAGTGTCAGTTCTCAGGCCGGGATGAGGCCGGCAATAGGAAAAATGCCCTTCAACTCAGTCTCATCAAGCCCAGTCTTTCACAAAATCAAGGGTTATTTCTTGCTTTGTCTAAATATCTTATTTTCTTATATTCTAAATCTCACAGAACAAAAACAAGCAGTCTGAGAATTGGCAAGAAGGAGGGTTTTCTGAAAAGCTTTTCTTTGGTGTACCCCTTTTACACAGAAACCAGAGTAGAAAGCCAATGGGAACAACATTGAAAAATTTCTGTGTAATGTCTTGTACAGGTTGAGATTTGAGGACCTTYAGACTACAAGTCCTATAACTTCTTATGAAAATAAAACCTTTAAACACTTCCCAAATCTGACCCTTCAGGTCAAATGGTGTTTCACACCTTCAAACTGCTTTTCCACGCACTAGTATGTGACCTTTCACAAGGCTCATTGGATGAGAAATTTGTCTTTGTTTAAAAAAACACAGCAGAAAATTTTAGGCCACTGTAAAAAAACAGTCTGTATAGTTTGGTTTTTTCCACAAATAGGTCTAATTCTAGACTGTAGCTACCCCACAGAAGTCRTGTATGATCTGAAACAAGTAACTGGAACACCTGAAACAGTGTTGTGGGACATAAGCCAGCCTTACCTAGCGACTGGAAAAAGGCTGAGTAACGACATTCATAAAGAGAGAAGAGATACTGCCGTACAGCTGGCAAACTGTGCAAGGCTTCCAGGATCTCTGCTCCTTTGATCACCTGAAAGCAAACACACATTTAACCACCATCCCTTTCAGCCTCCAGATGAACAGTTTAAGGAAAGTGCACCAGTGTTTCCACCTGCTTTCCTTACCTTCTCTCTCAGGTCAGGCCTGTCCAGGGCAATCATGCTGACATAGACAGTGTATGTTACAAAGGTTTTGTAATCCATCAGTTCRTAGGATGTAAACGTGGAAACTGTATCAAGGAAGAGTTCTGCTGCTTGTTTAAAGTCTCGAATGGCTACACAGTAAAGGCCCTGGTACACCTTGAGACGGTTTCTCCTGTCCCAGTCTCCTCCTTCTTCTATTAGACTTAAAACAGAACAAAGAACATTTACTTATGTAAATGTGCCATGAAATAAGTTATATGAARCAAGTACAAATCAACTGATACCATGAGATTAAGAGGAAGAATAAGGTTATGTTACAGCTTGTTCAAACAGCCCAGGCTTTGTACACCTGTTGGTGTAGAAAGTGGCTTCCTTAGGACAGGAGAGTCCAGAGGCTTTTCCACAGTGCAAGTTTCAGCTGAAAGGAAAAGCTTACAGCCTCTTCAGTTGTGACAACAGTCTCTGTGGATGTGCAGGTAAATACTACTGTCAGCCTGAAATGAGGAACAGATCTCCACTGCCTTTGCTGCTAAAATCAAAGCYGTCCAACTAGCAGCACAGAAAGTTACAACTAGCAGCAGTTACAAGTTGCCACGTATTAAGGATCATATTAGCCCAAAATTGGTGTGGCTGCAAAAAGGGCATGGGCGAGACAAAACTGCTAAGAAGGCAACACAAAATATAAGGAATACAGAAAGTGGGAACTGCCTCTGMCTTGGTGTCTCATGGCAGCAGCAGGGACTGAACCAGTTTGCTACAGGAACTGCTGAGGTTCAAAACACTGGGAGCACAGAGACACTGAAGGTAGCAGTGGGAACATGGGAAGGACAGTGGCACCAAAGCTCACAGCRCTGCTCTTGCTTCTAGAGGAAAAGCTCCCTCTTTCCAGAGCCAGCTGGGTGCCACTGGCAGCAGCTGGACTCAGCTGGYAGTGGCACAGCCCAGTCACATCCAAAGTGGGAGCAGGAGCTGGGCTACAAATACAAACTCAGCCAGTTGTTAGAAAACAGCTACCACAAAATCTTAACCTGTCTTTTCTCTTCCCCCTCAAAGAAATCCAGGAGTAGGAAGTGCCCTAGTAAGGCAACACCCATCACTGATTCACAACCAGTCTGTTCTTCCTGGACAGAAAGGTATTTATCTTCTATTTCTTTTGTTACAGCTTGTTTCAAAAGTGCTTTAGTGGATGCAGACAACCCTAGCAGTACCTTTTTGCCTTTTCAATGTTCCGTGTGATGAGGTCGTTGTCCATATAAAACAAGCCAATCCTTAGCAGGTAGAACACGATATCCAGACGATGTCCCAGGGCCACAGTTTTGTCGTAAGTCTTGCGGAATGCAGTCAGAGCTCCCTCCTGGCAAAACAGTGTTTTCTACTGTAAGAATGTTAAAAACACCCAGAACATTTACAAAATACCTGCTGTAAGAACACACCTGTTGTAAGTCTCCTGCTGGTGCTTGTGACTTTCACATTAAGCATTCTGAATAATCTTAAAGAATGAAAGTTTAAATCAAGTTAAAAAATCATATTCCTCATGCATATTTTAAATGTAAAGAAAAATCGACTGTGAAAATCGACTGTAACCTGAAATTCGGCTGCATGATGTAAAAACCTTGGAAAAGTCTAAAGGTATAGGGAAAATGAAAAATGGTATCTGCAAACTTTTTCCCTTGTCAAAAAAAAAAAAGAATGTTTTCTTTTGAGGGCTGTTTCTTTTCTAGATAATTTAGAGTCCAGTAAGACCCTCCCCTACCTGCCATCCATGTGTGAGATGTGCACAGAGAAAACGCTCTGCAAGTCCCCCAGCACTCACTGGGACCTGGCCAGCTAACAGGGTTCCCATGCAGTGTTTTCTACGAGTCCATAAAGCCTGTGCTGTCACCAACCTTGTCCCCAATCCTGCACAGGTACTCAGCCTTGGCCATCATTGCATCCCGGATTTCGCTCTCCCCCAAGATCTTTTCTGCATCCTCCAACTCGTTGTCAAGACGTTTCAGTTCCTCCTCGTTGGCTTTCTTCATTTTGTTCAGCAGATCCGTGTCCATCTGCCACTCCAGAGACTTGCACAGGGCTTCRTAGTATGGAGCCATGTCTGAAAGAGAAGCAGGAAGGGTTCTGCTGTTTACTGCTGCAACGAGTGTGTGTGTTCCCAGAACAACAGGACTGCCAATGCCAGAAGCATCCCTTCTGTGACCTGCTGAATCCAGACACAGCACAGCCACTGTTTCTGCAGGCCTTGCCCCTCACGCTTCCTTTCCCTGATCCTTTTCCATCACTGCTCCTATTTGCACTTTCCCTCACCTCGAGTTCTGGACACTAYAGTATCAGAAGGACATCAGAGAGTATCCAAATAAGGGACATGAAGATTGTGAAAGGTCTGGAGGGGTTGTACAAGGAGTAGCTGGGGTCAGTGGGTGTGTTCAGCCTGGGCGAGACTGAGAGGAGACATCTAAGCTGTCTAAAACTTCCTCTGGAGACCACTGACAGGACACCAGTAAACAGCATAGAGCTGTGTCAGGGGAGGTTTAGATTGGATAACAGGAAAAGGTTCTTCACCCAGAGGGTGGTTGGGCACTGGAACAGGCTCCCCAAGGCAGTGGG
>NW_026623477.1:784781-806092 GCF_030028575.1 Malurus melanocephalus
AACTGGGCAATCTTCAAAATCCACTTCCAACCCCAGCCAGTCTATGATTCTGTGATTCCAGAGTGCATTGAACAGGGTTATGTTCAGGCGATTCTGGAATATTTCTAGTGAGGGACACTCCACACCCTCTCTGGACAGTCTGTTCCTGTTCACAGTCACTGCACTGCAAAGCTCTTCCTCCTCTTCAGGTGGAAATTCCCGTGCATTACTTTTTGCATTCCTGTTTTCTCTTGCCCTATTGCTTGGCACCACTGAGAGAGGCTGGTTCCTCTTCTTGGCACCCTCCCTGCAGAAGCTGACAGACATTTGTGAGGTCCCCTCTCCCCTGTCTCTTCTCAAGGCTCAAACTGGCCCAAGAAGGGACCATTCAAAAAGGCACGTCTGGTGTTTGAGGACCGGGGAGGGACACAGACCTGGAAAGGGTCACAGGAAAAAGTGACTTTTGTAGAYTCTAGTTTCAGAAAGGAGCTGGAAGGTGTTACACCAGAGCTTGTGGCTCAAAACAAGTAGAAGGCAAATAAGAGGAGCTCTAAACAGCACTGGCTTTGAGTGTATCTCATCCAAGATGATGGGAAAGTCATAGCTGACTCTAACCTATGTTTGTCTCACTTTGCTTTTCTTGATGTTTCTCCATCTGTTTATAAAATATATTTGGTTTTGTCTTTCCTGACATCACACAGCCAACACTGCCAGTACAGAGGCTGGAGCGTGTTCCCTTCCTCAGGAATATCAAGTGGAGACAGAAGGGTTGTGGCAGAAGTGGTGACAGAAGGGTTGAGWGGTCCCTTTGTGTCACCCCACCCCATTGGCCCTGGTCCTGCCCTGCTCCCCTGCYCCACAGGGTGACCCCAAACTGTCTGTGCCACATGTTGCAGATGGGGCATTGCCTGTGCCTCCATGGGGCCCTGTGTGTGGAATCATTGGCTTTCATCCCCACGTGATACCTGAAGTCAAAACCTTCTTTTATTCTTTACTACATCATGAGTATCAGTCACTGTTTTCTGTTGGAAGTTTGCAGTAGGTAGAAACATAGCTGCTGCTTTTGGAGTGGAACACAGCTGGCTGGTGGCGCAGGCACAGGGTGCTTGGCTCCTGGAAAAGGCGTTTTTGAGTGCCCAGGGTTATCCTGTGGGATGCAGGATCGCACACAGCCTCCTGGACCACACTTGCTGCACAGGTGAGAGCTCCTCCAGACACATTTTGTTGTTATTTGTTCTAATTGGGGTTTAAGTACAAAGCTTTTGGCCAGTGCCTCTATTTTGGAGTCATGCTTGGCATCTTGATGATGAGAGAAACTGCTTCTTCAATGGTTTTGGCACTGTGTATTCCCAAGGTTKGCTTCTGTATATTGGGTGTGAATTATTTAGGAGATTGCTGGAAGGAACAGTTGCCTGCTGTGTTTTTGATAAGTGCTAGTATTTTTTACATTGATTCTGACTTTTTTCCCCCATCATTTATTGGCTTGTAGTTATAGTATTTTAGAACAAAATAAAGGAGAAGCTGTGTTTTAAGTTGGGCAGTTCCTTTGTTTCTTTAGGAGCAGTCATTTTTTTCCTTTGTCTTGTGTTTCTCTTTCTGAGTTGCAATCACTTTTGTATTGATTGCGCAAGGAGCAATGGCTTTGATGCTTTGCAGAGAACAGCCCACAGATCTTTTGCAGCAGTGTTTATGTTATTTGCCTGTTGGCCTTTGCATTTGCTCAGAGGCCTATTAATTAGTTTTATTTATGACATACACTTTCAGGCCTCTTGCATGTTTTTCTTTTGAATCTTGTCCCCAGCTCTATTCCTTAGGCAGCATGCTGCGGGAGCTGAGGAATGCTGTTTATTCTTAGCATGCCTTGTTTGGGAAGAAAAGGATGGTTGGGKTTTTTTCTGCTAAGTAAGGCTGATGTTCCAAGTGCTCRGGCACTGCACACAGGGGTGAMCGTTGCTTGTGTGAGTGGCCGAGCTGGGATTAGCTCACAAAAACTGAAGAAGAAAAAAAAAATTGAACCAACTCCAACATCCAGTTATTGCAGASAGTCCCTCCAGCGACGGGTGGAGGGTGGAAAGTATGTGCAGCTCCCTTGTAAGCAGATAACCTGGCTGTCACCATAGCTCTTTTCCTAATCCCTAATAAAGATTGGTTTGCAGCCACAGCTGGAGGTCTGCCCTCTTCCAAAATTCACATCATTCGTAACCATTATAGCTYTGGCCATTCTCACTGTCCATAGAAACATCCACACCCTGTCAACATTCCTGGCTTTGGTAGCCTCAGCTCATTGTGGCAGTAAAAGCCACARATTCTTTATGTACTGTGGGAGAAAAAAAGTTCTTCATTCTCCCTTTTCTGGATTTACCACTTTTTAATTGGCTAAAAAAATAAGTTGCTAGGTGTGCGAAGAGTAAGAGAACTGAGTTTTAATTTTCCTGCTGAAATGTTGCGTTCTGGTTTGCAACCATGTGAAACACTAGTTAATTACCCCTCCCAGCATTTGTTGCCTGTAAATATTTGCCCACAGTTTCATACTTACATGTATTTCAGCAATAACAGGGAGAAAAGGAGCTGGTTACACATGTGTGACATTCACTAGTAAATGTGAAAAGAAATTCAGGGAGAATACTTATATCTCAAATATGAAGAAATAAGGCCTTGTGGTGACCATAATTTAATGTGGTCTTACAGCATTCAAAAGGATCCAAATAATTAAATTGTTTTTTTTTTTTCAAAACAGATCTCAAATGATTGTTTTCTTCCATACAAGATGCATCAGAGCAGTGAGGAGCCCTGTGGTGGGCCCTAGTGACTCTTTCTTGAAGAGTGACAGTGTGACAGTCCTGCAGGTGGGATGCAGACCCCACGCTCCCATGGTGATGCTCACACTCATCAAGAGGTTTGTTTGCTCCTTGCATTTCCTGGGTGGACACATCTTGTGTGGTCAGTGCCTCAAGAAGTGACCATGTGCATCCCAAGTAATGCCACCCTCCTCGTTATCATTTCTGCAACTGTGGGRGGCCACAAACAGAGCTGGAAGTTCATCTACAGATTTCCAGACCTCCTTCCCCAGTAACAGCTGTTACTAAACGCTACCCAGAGCAAGGTGGCTTTCRGTGTGTCTGTGTGAGGCTGCTCCTGCTTGTGTCCTGGCTCTCAGAGCCATGCCCAGGCAAGCTTGATGTCCAGCAGGACAGTCAAACACAGCATATCTGGCTGGGGCTGAGCTGCCACAAGGTGCCAGTGTTTCAGAGCAGTAACTGCRCTGCATCTCTGCCTTCTGGGTGTTTGCTGTGCTGGGCTGTTTTCCCCTCTCAAGGTGCCAAGTGAAGCCTTCTTATYGCTGAATGTTGACTGAAATCTTTGGGGACTGCCAGACTTCTGCAGGGGCACAGATCACCCAAAATCTGCCGTGTCCCCTCCCCGGCCACTGCCTGGTTTCCAGACCCCTGTGTCCAGCCAGACACCACTTTGCTGCTGGCAGGGACGTATAACAGAGCCCTTATGGCAGAGTCAGCATCTGAGTGTTTTGCTTGCTGATGCCATCAAGGGAGCCTGGGACCATGTCTGTCACCAATCCTTCTGCTTGTCAGCCCTGCTGAGTGCAGGGGCTCCTCTCTCCCAGCCCACAAAGGGAAAAGCTCCCMTCACTCAGGGTATGTGGCACTTTCCAGCAGCAAGTCACACAGTGCTCCCTTTTCCTCTCCAAGGAGGTKCTGCAGCCCTACCTGGCTCTCCCAGGCTTCAGAGACAGGGACCATCCTGGCACTGTGAGCATCCTCTGCGAGCAGATCAAGAGCAGGACCTGGGATGGGACCCCAGTGCTGCTGAATGATTTTAATTCCCTTTGCAGAAGGCACAAAGAGCCCTGGGAGCTGTTTGGCCTGTCCGTGCTGTAATGAAGAGCTCTTTGTGTGCAGCCACCATGCTGTGAGCTGCAGGCTCACCTCAGCAATACCAATTATGCTTTCATACCTTGCTGTCATCCTCAGACATCTTCAAGGCCGGTGCATTTGTTTCATTTGCAGGGCTGGTGTAACTGAACTTGGGAAAAGATGGCACTTGATTCATGTCTGGCTTCATTCTTCGCCCTTCAGTAGTGGAAGTGTTGACAGCAATACTCACAGCTGCACTGTGTAAGCATACAAGTGTTAGGCATTGATTTCTTCCAAATAAGCTCCTAGAAGTTGCCTGTTTTCCTAGGTAATTATTGTTGGCATAGATATGGCTCTTGTCTCAGGAAGTCTGGCTCTCAGAAACYACAGTCTCTGTCAGAAAGCAGTGAAAAGCACAGGGTCGAGCCCTCTGCTAGTGCGGCTCCACGGGCTGGCGGGTGTTAGACAAGCCCTGGCACCAGCATAAGGACAGCTAGAAAATGYCCTTGGAGTGGGATTTAAGCATCTCTTGACCTCCCTCATATTCTTTTTCACCCTTTCCGTGTTGCTAATTGCATCCGATCAGCCAAGTCTTTGTTTCACAGCAGTTAGTGTAACTTCTTTCCTTGCCTATTTTCGAATCAATAAATCCTTGTTTGGAACGACAACATTTTACATAGTGCCCCAATTAAGTCTTTTGCAGCATTAGAGTCAGGGTGTTGCAACAAACAGCCGTGTTGGGGGAGTTTATTACCCTGGGAAGAGAGGATGAAACTGCATCATTACTTAGAGATCAGAAAAGCTATTAATGTGTAATGGCCATGAGAAATCAAACTGACAGGTAGGGGCAGTGGAGGAGCCTCTTCCTTTGCTCCACACCTCTGGCAGCCCTGGGTGCAGGGAAGGGTGATGGCATGCTGCTGCTTGAGACTGGATATATTTAACACTATTGCCTCTGGAAATCTCAGGGGAGAAGCTCTTTCTGAACAGGTGAGAACCCAGTGGATTTGGTGCCATGAAGACATGCAGCAAGTGACAGCTCCTGGGTGGAATGGCTGTACTGCAGMGTGGGAGAGAGTGCTGCCAGCACAGGGAAGTGAAATCCTGCTCAGTGTCTGTCTCATCATCAAACCAAGAGACATAGAARTAACATTTGTGGACATGTGTAAATATACACATACACGAATGTTTTGTGCTTGAGCATTTTGTTTCAGATCCTATGTTCCAGCTCGCCTGTTACAATTCAGAGTGGTTGATGCAGACTTTGAAGGGTCTATAGGAGATGGCATCCTGCGAGTCTGAAATCAAAGTGAGGTYTGTTTGTTGTGTCTTTTCTCCTAAGTATAGATTTAGTTTCAGAAAACAGATACTCTAGACCAACCCGCTGATATATTTGTTTCATACACAGCAACAGCACCCAGTGTTTCCCATGATAAATGGTGTCACAGGCTAGTGCTGGATCTGGCCCACATGAAGCACTAATATTGATACCTCCTCCAGACTGATGTGACAGTTTTAGGGGGGATGCCATGCACAGGGTAAGGTGTGCTGCTGTTTAAGGTATCCTATTGCATGTAAAAATCCACAAATCCTCATTAAGATTTGATGGCTCCAGCTGTGTGTCTGTGTCTGCCTTTGTTTTTTAGGTAATTTGTGCTGTACACTTTCACCCCATGATTGCTTTTATTGTATATGGATCCTTCTGCTGGGCACTTCTCTGTTGACTATGATTACTACCACATCAACTGAAAATGCTCCTGTACTGTATAATTAACTTTATCTGCTTTGCTACAATGCCTCTCACTGGTAATTACACACACTTCAGCTCTTTCACATTTCTAAGACTTTAAGAAGTGCTGATTACTCTTGCCCAGTCTCTGTCCAAACTGGAGGGGTTTTACATGCCTAAAATGATATCTTTTTCCTTGCAGCAGCCCTGGCATAATCTGGATATTGATTGTAGTATATATAATGTGATCTTTAAATAAACCATCTGTTTGGAATTCATTGGGGTTTACATATGCTGGTGGCAAAAAGCTTATTTAAATCCTCAGGTTGGTGTGATAGTTATCAGTTTACTGCAATAATTTGAAATGGAGAACAAAGAATTTGAAATCTTTCCATCCTCTGGGGAGTTACTCCATTTTCTTCCTCCTTCACTCAGCCTTGTCAGTCTTCCCTGTGCTTCCAGAGTGACTTTGGTCTTTGATGATTTTTTTAAGCTGTTTTTTCTCAGGCAATAGTCTCATGTGATTACACCCTCTGCCATAAGCCTGTGTTTCTGTGCTCTAATGCCTTTGAACCCCTTGGTCAGCTMGAACCAAATCTGATAGATGTCCTGAGCTCTCAGTAATGTCCAATTCCTCGAAGTTATGTGAGATCAGGGAGAGCAAATCCAAACTAGGAGGACCAGCCTTTCTGSCTAACCCACACCATCCTGTCCCTCAGTGAGCGTTTCCTGTGCCTTTTGTTCAGCTGGTGTTTTAGGGAATGTGGCCAGCAGTGAAGGCCAGCAGTGGCCATTGCAGGGTGCATGGAGGGATGGGAAATATATAAGAGTGAGGAGCAGAGGAAGGAAGAGCCRGGAGTCTCACTGTAGTGGGGATGGGAAAAAGTGGGGAGAAAGGGTATGGGATCCATGGAAAAGCATGCCTCCATCCCTGACTGCTCACAGAGCAGCAGCTGCCACTGTAATTGCAAATATTGATGTGTTTTCCACAGCTTCTTTTCAAACACACAGCCTGGGTTTTTTTTTGTTTGTTGTTTTTTTTCACTCTTTATAACACAAGTGATTTTCACATCATGCAAGGAAAAGCACTTGGCTGAGAAGTGTTGTGTAACTTCTATTGAGATCTCACAGCAAAACAGACACAAATTTATTAATTAAGGCAAGTGGTGTTCGACACAAACAATAGTGTGGTGATTTAATATTCTGCTGTCTTCTCAAATAAACCCAGTGTTGAAGTGACCACAGTCTGAACATCCTGGTAAGCTCTCAGGGCAAGGCACTTCTCTAAAATATGTGAGAATTTAGCTCAGGCTGTTTTGGGGTACCTGGAGAGCACCTGCGAAATGCCCARTGGCTTGAACACCAATTTCACTGAGGAACGTGCTCTTGTTTCTTTCTGCTGAGTGCACTGAGTGAGATTTCAGGGTACACATCATACTGTACCCTTGTGCCCAGGCACTAATCTCCCTAAATGTTCTGCTTTTATTAATGGGCAAATTGCTAGCCTGAAAAACTCCAGTTTTGGTGAAAATAGCCGGGTTGTTACTTTGGGGGGCTTTATGTTGGTTTTAATAAGTGAGCAGAAAATTCAAACCATCTGTAATTGAGAGTCCTTCTCTGCCCTGCTGGAGGATCCTCCTCAGCTGATGGAAAGAGCTTTGCCATTGCACAGAGGTGCCTGAGTGACTTTGGGAAGCAGAGAACTCAGGTATCCTGAAAGATAAATGCACCCAGTATATTCGTTCCTTTTATTTTCAAGACTAACTCTGCTTTCACAGAGTAAAAGTATCCTTTACCCRGTAGAGGTGAAGAAAACCCTCCAGATAATTTACATCATGTCTCGAGATCAAACCTTCAAAGGTCAGAGAGAAAGGCCTTAAGCAAGGAAAGYGTGATTTAGCCCTCTATAAATGCTACTGTTATTAGTGGCATTACATCAATGCAGGTGACTTCTGGTTGCATATTTAATCTTCCTGAGCTGGGACCTGACATTGAGTAAAAAACCCCACGTAATTAATTCCTTTTGGTGTCTTTCTATGTTGTAACCTCTCAGAAGTAAAGAAAYCTGTGCCTCCATGGTATTTCATAAATACCTGGTTAGTGCCCTGTAAAGCCCTGATTGGCTGCAGCATCCAGGCTCTGCTGCTGTGGTAGTTTTCTTGCACACCCATGGCACATTGCTCTGCAGCTGGGGCTGTGCTGAACTCTCCCCTTGTAGCTGATTAGAATTGCCTCTTAACCAGGGTTACTTTTCTCTCCATTTCCATTTTTCTTTCACCTCTCCCTTGACCTTTGACCTTCCCCTCCTCATCTTTTGCTCTCTGGACCTTTCCTCTTTCCTGGTTCTTTGCACTTGGGAGCACCAATCACCTCTGGTGAATGAAATGGTTCTTCTGCTGTTGCCACTTTTTGGGGTGTCATTTGAGTTACTAATCATTGTATTTTACGTGGTGTGTATATGACCAACCTCTAAAATTCACCCCACAAATCACATGAACTGCTACAATGCCAGAACACCTCTGGTGCTCACCTTGAACTGTTTTTGTCTTGCCTGCTGAGACACACTGCTTGGCACTTGCAAAGGCAGATATACAATTTGCTGTCACAGGATTGTTCCTGGTTAATTCACTGTTTATTCCAGCATGGCACAAAGACTGGGGTGGGATTATCCTGGCTCCTGCTGAGTGATGTAACACATTCTGCAGCTTCTTGCATCTTCCAGCTAACAATTCTCCCTGTTACAACTCAATTCATTCCTTTCCAAGTGCATAAATCACCTTTAATATTTTCTTAATGTGACCTGCATGTATCTCCACATCTCACCTGCTTCCCTCCATGCTCACACTGAATCTTGCCCTGCCATTCCCAGTACCATCACACAGAGCCTGTACCTGCTGCTCCACTTTCTGGACTGGCACCCCTGCTCCTTCCCCTGTGCTTGCAGAACCTTACACTGGCAATTTTGTCTGGAAGAATATCCCCGTGTGTGCCACCATCCATCTGGCACGGAGTCTTGCGAGCAAGTAAAAGGCACTTTGTGAAATGCAGTTCTGCTTTTTCGAGCAGAGATGAAGGTGTCCTGGTTTGTGGCCATCTCTGCTTGCTGGGAATTGCCGACTGTCTCCCCGTCAGCTGGGGACTCTCTGGCACAAATCCACTCTGCTGTCTGGGTGCTGGATCTCACCCTCTCTGTGTGTTTTCTGGTCACAGCCATCCTTGGGCAGATGCCATYTAGACACTGGTCCAACTCATCAGACAGCTTGCTTTCCTGCTCAAGGCCTTGGACTTCAGTCAAGTTAACCTCTGAGAAACCCTCTCATCTTCAGCTGAATGCAGGAGGATTTGATTTGTGTTGCCTTCAGTTTTCAGAATTTTTTTTTCTAGTAGTGTATATATGTTGTGTRTGCACCTGTGTATGTCTACACTCTGTGTAGTTAAAAATATGTACTCTGTGCTGTATATATGTAATCACACACACATGCATTAGTTTATCTGTCTATCTATACATCTGGAGGTATGTATATTATAAATCTTGTAGGAGTCTTACTTGCACTCATTTTTCTCTCAGAGATTTTTTTTTCCCCTGGAGTGTTCCCTAAGCTGTAGTTTTGTGGTTTGCCCCATTTTCCCTTTAAAATACATTTTCCAAGAACATCTAAAATTACTAAGCTGTTTATTCAGTTGCCTTTTAATGTCTAGAACCTTTGCAAAGAAATATTCCTGGAGCAGCTATTTTCAGCTACCTTTTTCCTACCTACTTGTGTTTTGTGCTACTTTACTTGTAGTTTCCATGACAATTATCCCCAGAGTTAGAGGCAGCCTTGCCCTCAGTTGCTGTTTTGCAAAGCAGTCATTGCTCTTGCACATCTGAAAATCTGACTGCAGAAGTTTATGTTCAATAGAGGCTTTTATTTTCATAACTTCTTCATGTCCCACTAGCACTACCTGGGTTCTACAAGTGATATCCTGCCTATGGCCATGGGAGTGATCTGGAGGGCAGAGACAACCCCTCCTCAAAATGAGAAGTGTGTTCTGACTGGTGGAAGAGGACACATCATCCACAGAAGGACTCACACAAAGGATTTGCTTCTCCTGGTGCAAGGTAACCCGCTGCCCAACAGGAATTCACCACAGTACAGYGGAGCTAGGTTTAGTTCCTGGTAGGATGGAAAAGGAGGGTGGGCAYAGTGGGTTTGTGCCACGTGTGGTGCTGGTTTGTGCAGAGCCTGAGCCCTGCTGGCTCCCAACCCCTGAGCCCTCCTGCCCCAACCCCTGACACCAGCTCCCCACTGGGCACAGCCTCTGCCTGGCCACATCCTCCCTCCTGGGCACAGGATGCCTCTCTCTTCCTGCACAGTTGTCCAAACATGAAAATAATACATTTTGAACATTTTGATCTGTATACTGACTATTTCAAGATCTTTTATTGTTATTAGCGTCTTGGTGTTTTCATCTCACTCRTTCTGCTTTTCCTGTTTTCATCATCCCACCTCTAGTGACTCACAGCAATTTTTGAAGTGCCCAGCAGCAATCCTTTGATACATTATCCTTATACATTTCCTTATCATCCTTATCTATTCAGTCTGGTACATGTAACTCTGAGCTTTCTGTATGATCTGCTCTCAATCCTGCCAGTACCTCCTCACCCTTTCTGTGCATCTATTTTTTCTTTAGTTGACTGTTTCCTTCCAATTTTCCATGCGTTGCCTCCTTTCATTCTTACCTACTGGCATCCTTTCCACCCACCACCCCCAGTTTCCTCTCCTGAATCCACTTAAGTGTAATCTAAAACATACTGCTTGAAAGTGGAAGCCCAGAGAAATATTTGCTCTGGCTCTCGCTAGCACCTCTCAATGCCAGTGAGCTCTGAGACAGTGGATTCTCAACCGTGCAGTAAAATCAGCTTTTCCCGTAAGTTTAAAATTTGATTCTTTCTCACAAACTACAGTCAAAGTGATTGTCAGCTCAAAAAGTACCTTTTAACTAAATTCAAAGGCATGCATTCAGAGCAGATTTTTGAATTTCCAACATGATAAAACTAATTACAATTAGCAGCTTGTTACAGAAACAGAAAACATCCAGAATGCCACAATACTTGAAGTTATATTTTAAGGAAAAAACATAGATCAGAGAATAAAGCTTCAAAGTGCAAACTGACTATCTTAATAATAGTCTTAATTGTTTGTAAGATAAATGGGAACAAAGATCTGGGGGAAAGAGAGAGCTTTGCAGAGAGAGTGYGATCTGCCATAGCACATGAGCTGTGAGTGATTCAGTACTGAATAGTCCCAAATTACCAACCCACCTGCCCAAATGCCACCACTGCCCAATGGTCTGACTTGGCTCATAGTGTGGCAAGGGAGACTGAGCTCCCATTTCAGGTGACCATGGGATAATTAATGCTGTTGGTGGTGACTGAGAACTTTTCAAAGCTCCTGAAGTGTTTATTCATCCCTGTAGTTGCTGTTGTTCACCTCAGTCAGATGAAGTGCAGGCTTTTGCAGCCACTTGAGGTGAATTGCTGGGTGAGTTCCTTGACTTGTTCCACTGGCTGCTGGAGGTGATCTGCATGGATGCACTTTGTCAGTCTGATCCTTGCACAGTGTATTGCTCACTGTCAGATCCAGCCCAGCTACAGCGGGGTTTGAGGCAATATTTCTTGTCTGAGTGTCTTACCAGAGACACCCYGTGGGTACCTTTGGCAGTAAGGGGTTAACCTCCCTTTCCAGAGGGTCACTTGTGTTTGATGTTCTCCTGTCTCTGTGTTTCACTGTGTATCCAGCTCCTTGGGACAGCCTCAGTAAGAGCTCCATTTCCAAAATGCCCCATGCTTAGAGCTGTACACAGCAGCATGGCAGCTGGTCGTGCCAGGATTTCTAGTTGCACTCCTCCATGGGCAGTGGCTGGTTGATTTGACAGTGTCTATCCACACCTCTTCCCAGCCCAGCCTGGACTATTGGATGGGCTATGGGGAAGTACAAGCAGTGATAGAAGAAATCAGAGGAAATAAATCAATGGAGGACCAGCCCCTACTTYACCCGCCCCCACCATGCACCACAGATTTGTCTCAAAGCATTAGTGAGGCTGGGACCCCTAAAAACAGAGCTGGGGTGAGGAAYGGGGAGACAAGGAAGAGAAGGGGAAGGTGGCCACGCTGGTGATGTGGGCCTGGAAATTGCATCTGCTTCTTTCCATGTGTGGTTGGACTTGCTGCAGTGCCCCAGGGATGTGGATTTTGAAGGCAGTCACGGCTCGCTTCTTCTCGAGCTGTGGTGTTTATGGCCTGCTGTGGTTTTGGCACACAATTCCTGTTTCAGCTTCTTCCCAGATGCATGGCTTGGGTAGGATGKTTCCCTGTGGCATGGGGGTCTGCTCCTAAAGTTCAAGGGCTGGATGGTCATTGTCACTGGTGGCTTTTCCAGGATCCCTTTCCAATGAAGATGGAGCCAAGGTGTGGCTGCCCTGCGGTCTCCTGTTGATACAAGGCAGCTAATATTTTATTCCAAGTTGGGCTAATGATGAAAATGTGCTGGACACTGGAAAGAGATGCCTTGAGCACACAAAGCAGCTTACAAGCCTGAGAAGCAAGGAGGGAATTTTTCATTTGGCAGAATGACACACATAGCAAGCGCTCTTGTTTTTAATAAGCTCACAAAGCTTTCTTGAAAGCCAGGGATTTTTTTTTCCATCCTGAACACATGAGGTATTTTCATTTCATAATGAATGTATGTTACGTCCAACTTCYAGAAAGCCTTTCACATGAAAAAGAAAAATAACAAAGAATATTTCAGATGCTGAAGTGAGCAGGGTGGAAGTAATCATGAAACAAAATAGTGGAATATTTGCTCTGTGCTCAGAGATTATGTGGCATCTTGTATTGTCTGAAACAGCACCAGATAATAATCATACGTGCAAATCTCTCAGACTGGGGCAACAGGGAGAGGAGMCAATCTCTGTGTCTCCATAGAGCTGGAAGAAATTTCAGATATTTCTGTTTGTCTGCAGAACAGCTGGGGACTTCTCAGACATGAATCTAATTAAGCATATTCCTCGCTACAAACACTTCAAGTCCTATTTCTTAGATCCAAATGTCTTTCCGAAATGAAGCCTTAGGAATATTGCTTTCATGCAGCCTGMTTTTTCTAATTTGACTGGGCAAAATTAAATTACAGTTATAGGCTCAGAGGAAAATTTATTGAAGTCAATAATATTGATTGGTATTTGGATATCAGYGGAATGCCATGCATTAGTGATAGCTGAATTTAGTCCACAGGCCCACGAGGGCTCCCAGCAGCAATGTGGGAGGATTGGCCAGGCTGGGTGACATTTGACATGCCTGGTCATTTCCATCCAGAGATGGATGGATGCCCTCCCCACCATTTGGTACTGGTACCTCTCCCTGCCTCCTGCCCCACTCCAGGTTTGCAGGTGGTTGGGCTAGGACCAGAATTCAAATATTGAATTTTTTTGGTTTTTTTCTCTGCTTGCCACATCCCAAGGTTTAAAATACAACATTTATTTTCTTGGTAGAGAAAAGGACTTCACGCAGCAAAGGGTTTAACTGCAGCATTGCATTCTGCTGCGATGTGAAGTGGTGCGAGCCCGGCTGCCTGAGCACAGTGTGAGCAGCAGGGCTGCAGCCTGCAGCACATCCCTGCTCCCTCTGGCACAGRGCATACTGAGACCCTTCAGCTGTTTCATGGCACAAAGCCCTCATGGCACAAACTCTCCTGTGTAGCTCTGTGGGCTCATATGGCAGCCATGCCCAGATCACAGGGCAGCTGTGCCCAAATCAGCCCTGCCACCCTCTCACTGAGACCCCCTGGCAGCCCCAGCTCTGCAAACCATTAACTTCCAGTCTGCAGCCACTTTGTTTTAATCCTTGGGTTTCAAATCAACCCAAAACAGAAAGAATATTTCTGCTTGCTTCCTTCTGCTTGCTTCCTTCTGCTTGTTTTGCTTTGTGGCACAAAATTGCCACTGACTCCTCTGCTGTGTGTGAAAATCCTCTCTGGAATTCTTGCAGATTTGAAGGAATCTTTTCCTGCTGGTATTGCAGGGAATACATTAATCTGAGAAAAAATCCCAGTATTGATGCATTCATTACAGTTTTCATCTTTTTCCTGCTGTCTTTAATTCCACTCTTAATCCACCTGAAGTCAAGCATGAGGCTTGCAGGAGACTGGTCCCAGGCTTCAGGTCCTGCTCTCTCATGCAGGTCACAGCYGTGGCAAGGCTCATTGGCAAAGCCACGTTCCCCCAGACTGTCTAATGCGACTGGAAAAAGCAGATAAGCTTTCAGTCACATAAGCTTGGGTCTCTTATATGCAAAGTTATTTGTCTGTGCTCCTCAGAGAGTTTGATTTGTATTCATTTGCATGTACGAAGTATAGTGAAACCCAGTGAATTCTCCTGATATGTTTYCACTCCTGCAAGAAACATGATGGGAAGTGGAAGATATGATCATCTCCCTCCCTAGTGGCATCAGTAAGTATCACACATATCAGATTAAATCCTTGACATTTTTCCAACAGTGTGAAATTTGCTTGAAGATGCTGGAAAATGAGTTATAGATGCGAAAGCAAGGGTGGAATATGAATGCAAACACGTTAACCCTAAAACCAGTGTAATTTGCTTTCCCTAAAATCCTGGTGTGGTGGAGCTGGAAGAGCTGGCAGGGAGAACTCCCACTACTGAGCCTGGGGGTGAGCAGGATGTGAGCCATGAGACAAAAATGCCTTTTGGCTGSTGAGTAGTGATGGACTGCTAAATCCTGCCTGGTGATCCTCAGGGGTGCCCCTCAGCAGTGATGGGAGATATCACCAGCCCTGGGGGTGTCTGGGTGGTGTCAGGTGTATTCCRGCTCCAATAGTGGGGTACAAACCCCCAGGGCAGCATGGTCCCCAGGAGGGGCTGCCCAGCTGCTTGTGCATGAAAAATACACTTTTCAGTTAGCTGGAAACACAAAATCCCTGAGATGCTGCTGCAGTGTGGTTACATACCTGCAAAAGACTTGGTGGAAGGTTGGGGTTTTGGTGTGCTGTTGTGGGCAGGACTGAGCCTTTGACCTAGAAGTTAAGTTAGGACTCTCTTATGTCTTACAATGAGTCTGGTTTTAGTTTTTTTACTGCATGAGCTCCCCAGCATGTTTTCAGACATTTCTTCCCCTGACATGCTGCAGCTGTTGGATTTTCCATGCTAGCATTTGGGGTCTGTCATGTCCCGATGATGAAACCCCATCCTGGCACAGTGACCCRTCTGAGCGTGGCATATCCCACTCAGGCCCTTCAGCCTCCTCCATGGACATGCACAGGGCAGCACTGAGTAACAGCAGCAGAGCAAAAACTGAGAGACACAGGAAATATTGTGCATTTTAAGGAACAGACTAATTGTAATCCAGAGGAATTGTTGAGGCAATTACACTGTTCAAAGTGGTTTCAGTGCCTCTTAATAATTTCTTCTGCATTATCCTCTTGCCCCYTTGGAGATGACCAAGACAGAAGTTGATTGCAACTGCTGCTTGTGAGTGTGGCAGTTCCTTGGGAGCCATTAGGGATGCAGCATCCGCTGGAGTTGCCATGGAGATGCCAAGGCTTATTGTAAGCCAGGTGAAGTGCTCCTGCTGCTGCTGGCTCGTCCCTCCTGGGGGACATGGCCACACAGCCTGACACTGAGGAAGAGCAGCCTCAGCCTGGAAATCATCCCTGCTGCTGGGAGGGATGGCTGTGGAAATCAGAGCCAGGTGCTGGTGGCTGGGGTGGGACCCATCACCAGGGTGGTRAAGCTGTTGGGAGCAATGCAGACAAGCCTGAGATCTACATTTGCAAATGGACRTGGGTCATAGGAGGGGTTTACTACACCAGATTTCTGTCCTAAATATCCCGGGTCTAGCCTTTTGCAGATTCTCTCCAGTTAGTCTCACTGACCTGGACAGAAGCAGCTCCAAGGGAGCTGTGGCCATCACTGGGTGTTTATGCCCAGAGGAGGAGTAACTCCTTCTGGGGTTGTRTTGTAGCACTGAGAAATCTGGTCTTTCAAAATTTGGCAAGCACAGTGTGACTTGAAGTACAGTTTGAGCATAAATTAGCTGCGAACACATTTGTCTGTGGCAGAGGGAAGGTGGCTCTTTGGCAGCAGGTGGCTTGCTTTTATGCAACAGATATTCTGTCTTCACTTAATAAACATCTATCAGATAAAAAGGTGATGCAGTTGACATTAGGCTCATCTATTCTTAGATCTGGCATTTGGGAACATGGTTTCACTGCTTGGATTTGCCCAGAAGCGTGTACCATTTCACAGGCGGGAAGGTTCTTCACTGCTAATAAATTCTGACTGCGATTTAATTGCAAGATAAGCAGGCATCCTCTGTGCCCCAGCTTTTCACTGCAGCCACTGCATGCATTTGTGTGGTTTGCCAAAAAAAAGCAGACTTCTTGCACCCAGTGCTGCCCTCTCCTTTAAGGGCCCAGTTTCAGGAGAGCCCATCAGACCACTGGGGCACTGACTGGGGGTATCTGCTCTATGGATACCATTACTTTATATACATCCCACTTTATATATATAAAAAAAAAAGAAATATATATATATATTTTATATATATATATATATATATCTCCTACTTTAGAGATATCCTACCCTGACACCAGGATCATCTCCTTTGAAAGTTAAAACAGTTCTTACATATTTCAGTCATCAGAGTGAAGGTCAAGAATCCTTTTTTTTGTCTTCTTTTGAGAATGGTAATGGAAAAAAAGTATCACCAGATATGAAAACAGGGTCAAAAAGCTGCAGATAAATGGGACAGAACATCAGCTGAAGTGACAGGAGACCTAATTATGGGATTGAAGCTATGGCATGAAACAGGCAAAAATCTCACAGGAATTTGTATCTCCTTTTTTTTTTTTTTTTTTTTTTTTTTTTTTTTTTTTTTTTTTTTTTTTTTTTTTAAGAACTTTAAATGCTCTTTTCTTTTCTCACCTGAGTCTTTTAGAAGGATATTTTTAGCTCAAAGTTGGAGACAAGGACCAAATGACCTTGGCATGAAATGTTTCTGTTGTCCAAAAACAGTTGTGGATGTGTTCACGTTTCCCTGTTGGTTTTCAGGTCTGGGTGTCTGACCTTGGAAGTGTGGGGGAAGTCAAGGATAGCCACTGGGCTTTTTTCCCACCATTTCAAATTGGAGTTTGTAATCACCACCACCACACAGACAGTTGTACTTTCTACCATCTACTCATATCATGTGCTTAATTTAGAAAGGCAAAATTTTATGGAACCAAGATATTATACCATGACTGCAGCAGTCAGTTCATCCTTGCTGTGTGTGGGTGGGATGGGCCCTATGGACCTCTTGTGGGAGGTGTTCCRTGGCAGGGAAAGTRGAACTGGATGATCTTTAAGGTCCCTTCCAMCCCAAACYATTCCATGATTCTGTGTTTGCAGATTCATKTTTGCACACCCAGGAGGGAGTGTTCACATTCCTGCCCAGTTGATTGGCTGTCCCAAGGTTCAAACTTGCTGGTGCAAATGGCCAAAAACCTCAGAAACTCAGGTTTCTGAAAGCCTGAAATACAGAGACACACAGTCTGAGGGAGGAAATTAGCAATCAGGCTAAGGGTGAGTTGAGAAAATACCCCCTATGCCTTGTGCTGAGCTCGGTGAGAAGAATAAGCAGCATGTGCTCTGCAGGTGGGCAGAGGCCTGGGAAGATGCTGCTGGGCATCCATTTGCACAGTCCTGTGCTGGGATAGTGATGGYAATGCATCAGTGAGAGGGAAATATTACTTTGTGGGTATGTAGTCTGCTCCCACTGCTCCTGAGGCTCCTCATTTCCCCAGGTGCTATGAATAAATAATGCAGTATGAAAATGAAGGCAAGGTGGTTATCAGGACTGTTGGATGGAAGCACATGGGGAGTTGATTTGGAGCTGGATATTCTGCCTATAGTTTAATGTAGTGGCTATTGGGAACATCACTTCTCTGGAAAACTGTGCATRCTGGTGGGGAGAGGGTATCACGCTGGTCCCAGAACGTGCTTATCTTTAGGAAAGAGTACTGGGAAATCTTTCTTCACRTTGGTGAAACTTGATTACTGCCTTATCATTCAGGGCTCGAGGGATATATCCATGCTGTTATTATAACATGTTATTTCCTCACAGCTCCTCAGCTAAATGGTGAAGGCTGTGATGTAGAACTCCATGTGAGTGTGTGCAGGCGAGAGAGAGCTTTGTGCCTCTGTAAATGAAAATCCATCTGTTTTCTGTGCTGGAGGTGGATGCCCAGAGCCAGCAAAGGCTGCTTGCTCTGSTGGTCACAGTGAGCAGTGGTCAGTGAAGGTGTAAAGCTGCAGGCACCAGGAGGGAGGAACTTGCTGAYCCTGTTTGAGGACAGAGATGTGGCCCCTCTGGCAAGCCCCCAGATCCTAAATCTGCCCAGCCCAGCAGCTCAGGGCCCCTGGCAGATCCCCTGTTTCTTCAGCARTGCTTGTTGCTGCTTCTGTGGGGAGAGAACCCACGTGGGAACAAACCAGAGCCATGCAGGGGTGCTCTCTCCACTGTTCCAGATCCTCAGGACAGGACCTTGGGCAGCCTCCTCCCACCAGCTCCTGGAGAGACACTGGCCATAGGCCAGACCTTCAAACCAGTTTATTTCCAGCAAACCCAGGGACTTAAACTCCACCCATTGCCTTCAAAACCTTCAAGYTCCTACTCAATTTTCTATTCATTTTGCCCATTTTTTAGCTTGTTTCACTCCTCATCCCAGTTTTCTCCCATACATGTGATTGAATCCAGTAGTGCTCCCTGCCCAATTGSAGAGATCTGGAATGTTGCCTTCAACCCTGATTCTAAAACTTTGTCACCTGTGAAAAAAATTTGTGTCACATGTGGAAATAAAATCAAAATTTAAATTTCATTGAAAGGAAAAGTGGGGCTTGAGCAATTTTCATTGTAATCTTCATGCCTTAAAACCGCCTCAGTATTCCAGCAATAATTTTGGGTTGTTTTGACCTGAAAGAATCAAAGTCTTTCTATTCTGACAAGGCTGACAGATGCTTTGACTGATGATAGTGAAAATCAGGTCTTTTAGTCTAAGAAATGTTACAACATGATTTGCATACAAACAGGGAATGAGACAAGCTCTTGAAAATCTCTTGCACTTGCAAATCCTGACACTGGAGACGCATAAAAGGAATTTTATTCCCTGAGCCCAGCGGATGCTCACCAATAATGACATTGTCGTCAACATTGGTTTGAAACTCCAAATTATGAAAGTGAAACTGGGAGATTTTTGCCTTTTTCCCCCTAGACAGGCTCTCCCCACCCTCTCACGRCTGTTAACAATCCAGGAGCATTAAAGGCAGGAATCTCTGGGGCTGCASTGAAGCCCCATGGGGAGCCAGGCTTGTTTGCTCCAGTTCTCTGTGCATCCCAAATCAACTTCTCCTCTTTGTATCTTTTGCCATGAACAATTACGTTCATAAATATGCAAAGATTTGCTTCCTCTGAGCAAAACCTTCCACTGTCACAACTGGGCCAGGTGGTGAAGCCAGGCACACTTATTCCCAGCAATGTGAATTCCAGAATGAACTGCTAGAAGGTCAAGTGTTGGGAGAGAAGGTTGCTCTGGTGCTCCTGCCCAGGRGGCTGCCCACTGCCCTGTGTGTGCCCAGCAAGGGGAAAGCTTCTCCCCTTCCCCTTTGACTTCTGCTTCTCCTTTGCCTTTTTGCATTTCCCTTTCGCATTTATTTTTCCTTTTTTTTTCCCTTTTGCCGTTTTCTCTTTATTTTCCCTTTTCCCCTTTCCTTTCCCCTTTCCCTTCCCCTTTCCCCTTTCTCCTTTCCCCTTCTCCTTTCCCCTTTCCCCTTTCCCCTTTCCATTTCCCTTTTCCCTTTTCCATTCCCTTTAGTCTAAGCCACAAGGATTTTGCAATGGATCTCTCTGGGTCCTCTTTCCTCCCTCGTGGCCACAGGAACAGTGAGCAGTGTGAGACACAAGCATTTCACTCARCATTTTAAAACTGTTACAAGAGTCTACGAATTTAGTAAAACTTCCTAAATGTTCACRAGCTGAAGAAGGATGGAGTGGGCTGGGGGTGGGATTTACTATTTTGAAGAGTCATCACATAAATTATTCAGCAGCCCTAAAGTGCCCAGCTGTATTTACTGTCCTGGGCCAGGAGCTCAAGAGGCTGCTGCTCCCAACAACCAGCAATTTTGCTGCTTTGGCTTTTGGTGGGGAGTCAAGGTCAGATCCGAGCCAGGCAGATGGGGCAGGAGGATGGGGAAGCATCTGTCAGGAAAAATCTCTACGGCCTTTCCAACAGGCACTCTGTGCATTGTGAACGAGCAGTGRTAATTATGGAATTGCAGCGGCTCCAGATGTTTTGTGTGTGTTTCAGACTTCATTTGCTTGTTTTCTGTGCAGTGTTACTTGGGATACTGAAAAATGTAAATAATGAATATGTGATGAGCAGCAAGAATGAATCGTTGCTCTGCCTCCCTCTTCCAAAAAGGCTAATTAATCCAAGTACCAAAATAAAAACTGCTTGAGTATGCTTCAGCATCAGTTCATAAGCAAATAATTGACAATTAAAGCCCAATTTACAGAAAAGAAGAAAAAAAACCCAAGTTGAATAGAGCTAAAGCTCTATAGCAGCAAGGATCTAAGAGAGGGTTGTGTCAATAGGAACAACTCTGATAGAAATTGCTGGCACAMAGTGCCAACAAAGCTGGCTCAAACCCTCAGCCACTGGTTTAAATAAGAACTCTTTAGCCACCCTCCTTCAGCCTAGATTTTTAAGTTCCTTGTTGTAAAAAACATCATTGTGGTGGGGGTTTGGAGATGGGGAAACTGAGGCACAGAGCACAAACAGGGCTGTGAGCTGAAGGGATCCCTGTGCTCGGGGTGGGAGCGGATTGCCTGAGTGGGTTTGTTGAAGAGCAGGGCATGTGCTGATGTGCACATTGCCTGACACAGCCTGCCTGGATCAGGGCTGGCTTCTTCCTGGGTGCTGAGATGGGATCCCAGTCCAGGGGACTGCGCTTTTGACTGCAGGAATTACATGGGATATATATAAAATACACACACACATATATATACTGTGATCTGATGTGTGCTCTTCAGAGTTTAATGCTTTATTTAGACTGAATTAACTTGCTTCACAGGGCTTTGTTTATTCATTTTCATAAATCAGCTTTCAGCTAAATCTTGCCTTAAGAGTTGATCATATCCAGAGCCTCTAAGAGCACAGCAGATATAAATATTTGCTTTTACAACGGGAAAGCTCTCCTGAGAAMGCTTTAGCAACTGACTGGGTTTGCCTAAAACAGGGAAGCTGGTAATTTGCTGAGTGGTTAATAAGAAGTGAAGAAGCAGAAAGGTGAGCTGCCTTTGGCCACTAAAGGCCAGTGCCCATAGGTGGGTAAAGCCTGTGACCTTGACTTCYTCTGCTCCTCCCAGCTGAGGATGGAGCCTGGACACAGATAAGATGATGCCATAACATGGAAAGAGCACACAGCACAACACTGGAGTCCATTGTTGATGGGCAGAGGCAGCAAATTCAAATAATTTAAACTTTCTACATTTTTTCCCTGCTCACAAATCCAGACAAGCATTTGTGGCACTAAAAATGACTATAATCGTGTCTCCTTCCTTCCTTCCTTCCTTCCTTCCTTCCTTCCTTCCTTCCTTCCTTCCTTCCTTCCTTCCTTCCTTCCTTCCTTCCTTCCTTCCTTCC
>NW_026623477.1:806355-911514 GCF_030028575.1 Malurus melanocephalus
TCTTCTGCATCCTTGGCCACTGACTTCCCTCTATACTCAAACAGGACCTGAATTCCTAAATAGTTTTAAGGATCTAGGTTAAAAATGTGATGCATTAAAAAGTAAAAAAAAAAAAAGGATAATCTTTAAAATAAAATCCACTGGAATTGCTCTTAGTTAATGAGCTTTTCTGGCCATAGAGGATGGTCATCTAATAGGTGGCAGATAATCTTGGGGAGAATGAGGACAGCCTAGATTTCAAGAATAGCATAATTGTATGTAAATGCAAGGAACTGGGAGCTTTTTTTAGCCTGGAAGAGCAAAGTTCATCAGATAACAGGGCAGTTCAAAGCCCAGATTATCTGGGAGGGGGAGCAGCAGCAATGCCAGGTGGGTGCTGCCAGCCCCATACTGCAYGGGCATGGATTTCTGGGTTACAAACTGTGATAATAAATGTGTGCATGTTTCTCAGGAGCACTCAGTCTTTGTCAAACTTCAGTAATTAATTAAACCCCCACTCAGTGATGCTGTCCCTACCTTCATCAGCAACTGGGTTTTCAAAGCCACYGAGTGCTGTGGGTTATGCCAGAGCCACTTGGGCCTTTATCAAATGTGGGATTATCTGCAGAAAATAATTACCACACAAGGTGCTGCTGGATATTTCAAACCTTACACTTCTGATCACTGATTTTTCTGCAGAGGCTCAGCTCATCTCATTACGATCCTCATGTCATTATGATTTATTTGCCAGGCTTACGGCTCCGTGGCTTTTGGCTTCCTGAAAAACAAGTCTTAGTGTGTTGGGAGCTTCCCTGCACAGCTCCAGTGGCTTTTGGGCCAACGTTTTGTCCACACTGGGGCATTTCAGGTGCTGCAGGGACCTTGGGGAGCCCCTCCAGTCTGCAGGGGAACAGTGACATGAAGGGTGCTGTGCTCTCACCATTACACAAGTCATGACCAAGCGTGTGATGTGACCCTTGGCTTTGCAATGGAGCTCAACACCAGCCCATCCCTTGTGCAGATCTGGGCAAGGACTTTTGGGGGGAAAAGGTGGGGGAAAAAGAAATTTTATGAAAGAAAATTGTGGCAGCAACAGACCTGATCAGATTTAATTATTTTTGTAAGCAACAGTGACTGTGCCAGGCTGGCTCTGGCAGCTCAGCTGTCTGGGGGAGCCCAGCAAAAASCTTCCCACTTGGCCAAACCTGGAAAACTGCAGGTGACCCCAGGGAAATTGGACCCACCGACACTCATCCTGAGATTTAAGTGCTGTCACCTTTGTTCAGTTCTGGAGACACGAAAGCAAATGTCAGCACGTATCCCCTGCTCCTGTGTGCAGCAGGCACAGAGAGGGGGACCAGCAGGGCCAGATGGCGATGGAGCAAGATTTTACAGACTTGTAGCTCCATCCCTCAAGCTCAGTGGGTTTGTCAGAAATGGTTAATCATACTCCAACTGGACCGAGCAGAAGAAAAGCACTTTTCAATCATGTGCCTCACAGTGTACTGGGTTTCTGAAGCCCATATGAAAAAAGGGTTTGGAAGCTGCATTTGCATTTATTGCTGATATTTGTACCAACTCTTGACTTCTTTAAAAAAATGTGATCTGACACCTTTCTGTGGTGCTGGTGAAGGGCCCAGCAGAGGGGAGCATCACCCAAGAGATTCTTTTCTCCATTTATTGCCCATCTGCTCCAATTCCAGCGCTGCATTAAAGCTGGGATTCACATCAGTCATTGCAGAGATGCTCTGCAGTGAGAACCAAATTTTGAAGAGCTGCTTCCAGCAGCAAAACCATCATATGAACAGAGGCACTGTGCCTGGGATTTTAGTATAAAATTGAATGTGAAGAATGCTGCAATTCTATGCAGAGTCCCCAAAGCTTGTTCCATYACCCCTGGGGAGAGGCAGCAAGCAGGGAAAGGGGAAAAGGCTGCGGATTATTTTTTACCATTTGCTGAATGATCCAGGTTCCTGCTGCACGAGAGCAGCTCAGCTGTACCAGAGCTGACAGACAACATTCATTGTGTTTTTAATCACTGACAATGAATTAAACTGTACATATTAAATGCCAATTATATAATAACYTGTAGTTACAGTGTCAGACTTGTCGCTGAAAGCAATATTTCTATCCAACTTAGCAAGTCTGCTTTGGAAAATATGRAAAATCTGTGAAATTTCTAAGAAAAAGGCTGTTATTTACAAATTCCRGGTTGATGTCTCCCCCCAGTATGCCAGAGGCCCAGCAGGGATTTCGGCTGAGCTGCACTGACTTTTACCAGGTGAAGACYTCAAGACAACCTGAAAATGTTGAGCTGTGTGGATGTGGCTCTTGGGGATATCCTTTAGTGGTGAACACAGTGGTGCTGGGYTGYTCTTGCTCAAGGATCTTAGAGGTCTTTTCCAACCTTAATAACTCTAAGACATGGCTTTTTTAACAACAAATAATAGGGCCAGGTCACCAACCCTCAGGAAGTTGTATAAAGTGCCAGAGATGCTTTTCCACCAGCTTTTCTTGCCCACCAAAACCACATCAAGGAGCTGGTTCTTGTGCTTTTACTSCAAGACCAGCTCAGTGAAAATCAAGTTTTCTATTCACAATAAACCAACACTCCTTAAGAGCAAAAAACATACAGGAGACTCTTCCCTTTGGATGAATACTTCCATTTATTCCAACTGGAAAAAACATTTTTTTAAATATACTTAAGTGTAATTTCTTTTTTTTTTTCTTTTTAAAGGAATAATAATTATCACATTGTCCTTTACAAACAACAAAAAAATTCCTAGCAATAGTCTGTGGTATGGAGACATCCATCTTCCAGATTTTTCTGCATCTGCTGCTTTGAGTAGGCAKGGGGATGTCCCTGTGGGTGCCCAGGGCTGCCAGTGCCATCCCTGCAGAGGGACCCTCATTGCCAGGGCACAGAGAGGGGCTGGGCTCAAGGTGAGGGACACCCTGAGGTGCCAGCAGCACAYGGGGCGAGGGCAGTGTGGCTGCCAAAGCTCTCAGCCCTCCTGTGGCTCAAAGCCCAGCCTATCTTAACCCCCTCAGGGGCTCTGGGTGCCAAGAGCCCCTTTTGCAACCCCGGGAAGCACCGGGACAGCCTGGCATCGGCTCAGCYGGGACACGTGGGATGGCAGAACCCCAATGGATTAAAGCACACAGAGAACAAACTCACATCCACCATAATACAACACAGCTGAGCCTGCTATGGGGGCCTCTGCCACAGCCAGGGGCTGAGACCCCAGGGGACAAACCCTGGCCCCAAAAGCCTCACAGGGGCCAGGGCACCGCGCCGGGCAGGAGATGCCCGTGGGGAGCAGTTTGCAGGTGTTCTCATGTGATAGGCAGRAGGCAATACTGAGACTTCCACTGGGTAATGAACAGCAGTTAACATAAGCCAGGAGACTAGAGCACCATAAGACAAATCTATATTCAAAACAACGTCATGCTGACATCACACAATTGCACCATTTACACTTTATTTACTCCAAATAATAGTTCAATGTTTAGTAACTTCAGCGTTCTCTACAGAGGTTGTGAAATTCCTTCTCCGGCTTTGGTAATTTACAATGTTGCAGACATTTGGTAGTTGTGTTGTTTCCTGTTTAATAATAATAATTAAAAATAAAAGTCCCTTTGCAGCTGTCAGGGTTCCTGTATCTGACTGATGGGAGTGTACCTGCAAATCACAGGCTTCAAAATGCCACTGAGGCCTCGTCAAGACTTAATGAATCAGAAAATGTTCTATTTATTGACCAAGATCAAAACAAATGAACAGAAAAAAAGGGTTAAAACAAAAATAATCCTCAAAACCAATGACAACTCAAACTTTCACTGATATACTTAAGGRATTTGATGATGAAATGGAAAAAGGGATCCAAAGTACCGTTTGGTTAGCTCTGACTGAACACATTTCTGAAYGTGCATGCGTTTTCCCAGTGACTCCTAAGATATAGAAATTCCTCTGATATTACAAAATACAAAAATATTTTCTCCAAACTCTCATTTACATCGCATTTACAACAATCATGGAAATAACTTAGGCTCCCACACTGTCCAAGAGACAAATCACCTACCAACATGGCTAATGGAAAACAAAAATGTGGTGGAAAGCAAAAGCTACYGGCAAACTGATGCTGAGAGTCAACAGTGGCAACCAAAACGTAGAGACAAACAGAGCTCAAGGGGGTGGCAGTATCTGGGAGAAGGAAGAGAAACTACTGGGTAAATATTACAGGCTAAAGTGAACTTCTTAAATTTTTATCTCCAAAGTAAGATGTGCAAAATATATTCACTGTGCCCAGGATTATGACTATTTATAGAAGCCAGTCTACAACCTTCTTACAAATCCCTACTCTTCAGGCTTTTTTTTTTTTTTTTGTTACAATAAAAGCACTTACATGATCTAAAACAGTGCAAGATCGTGAGTTAATTTACATTCTCCCAAGGTGCCTGGCAAGGGTGCCATTAGGATATGATACAGTTTTTGCTCTTCTGTCTTTTCCGGCTGTGCAACTGTCCCCTGGCCCCCACSGTGGAGGATTTGGGCATGCTGTACGAGCCATACTTGTGCAGCAGCTCCTCGCTGGTCACGTACCGCAGGCGGGCGGGCTGCGGGATCGGCTCCCCGAGGAAATAGCCCTCGTTGTCGGACTCGGAAGAGGAGGAGCAGGTGGAGCACCAGTCGTATTCGGCAAAGTAGGGCCCCCATCTCTCGCCCAAGTGGTTCTGCAAGGCGAGATCCGACACCGTCCGGGGACAGTGGCCGTAGACGTCCCTGCGGGGACCCTGCTCCACGGGCTCCCTGCAGCTCCTCTGGTGCACGAAGGGGTCGTAGTCGTCCCTGGCTCGGAGCGAGGGTCTCTCCTTCAGGCGGTAGCACTGCTCGCTGGCCAGGTGCAGGGCGTTGTCGGAGCGGGAGCGCCGCGAGCGCCGGGGCCGGTGCGGGCGGTAGTGCCGGTCGTCGTCCCGCAGCGTGGTTCTCCGGCGCGTGCGCTCGCTCATCGGGGTGTGCCTGGGGATCTCCTGCGGCCCCAGCTGGCCCCCGGGCACCCCGCTGCCGTAGTCGAAGCTCTGGTGCATCCGCCCGTGCGACGGCCGCTCCCGGTAGCCGAGGGGGCTGGCGAGGTCGTGCAGGGTGGGCTCCATGTCCTGGTACTGCGGCACCGACAGCAGGCTGCGCACCGACTCGGCRCTGCGGAACTGCATCGACGAGTTCAGGGTGCCCATGTTGCTCATCTTCTCCGAGACGTTCATGCCTGAGTCTTTGCTCAGGTCAGGCATGGAGAACCTGGACAGGTGCTCCTGGCGCTTGGCTCCGCCGTCTGCTGAAAGGCCTTTGCGGGGAAAGGGCGAAGGAAAAARAAGAGTTAAGAATTTTCTGTCAGTGGAAATGTAAGGTGGAGGTTGGTTTTGGCCCAAGACTTTTGCTTTAAAAAGTATCTCAGTGGTTTTGATCCTGTCCTGAAGAGCCCTTTTTAAGAGGAGGGCTTTYATTTTTTTTTAAAGAGCAGACAGTTCCTCCTTTGGGGAAATCACACCAATTTAAGGTGTTTTGAGTTGGACTCCAAGCTGCTATTCACGACTTCCTTTCCCATATGTCTACACTGTCTGCGACTTGATAGGAATAACCAGCGATGCCAGGGAGAAATCATGCGTCAGAGGTAACCTGAGGCCTCCCGCACGCCGAGCWAACTAGGGTGCCATGATCCAGCACCCACACCTTCTGCAAGGACAACACATTTTGGGGACTAAACAATGTCGGGGCAGATAAAAACAGGGCCATTGACTTAATTCAGGGCTGTCACTATGTTGCACCTCACAGGTCCCCTGAATGACACCCATGGGGAGACCCAAGTTACAGTTGGGCTTCTCAAGACGCAAGGAAATAGCTGAGCTCCAGAGGGTGTGCTGGAGCTCCCTGTGAGCAGCAGGACAYTGGGAAGGTCAGGCTATGCCTGCAGATATCCAGGGAGCTGTGCATGGGCACGAGACTGAAACACAAGCTCCAGTTTGACTGGCTGTCCTGGTGGGGAGGTGACCCCTGGGTCTCTCCAATGTGCCAACCAGCCCTGAGCTCTGCAAGGGGCTTTCCTTCAGTGCAGGAAGCCTTCACCAGCAGCAGGGAAGAAGTGGGATGTCTGCTTAGCACCTGCCTGTCCAAAAACTCAACACACCCCACGGTGCCCTGGTCCTTGGCCTGTTTTCTGGGTGTTTCCGGACTATTTTCTGACTGTTGGCTTGACAACTGGCAGCAGTCAGTGGTTGCATTGCAAGCTCAGGACAAGATGTTTCACAAGTTATTTCWAAGGAAATGCATTTCATCCCAAATCAAACGCAGAGTGTTTGCTTTGGCGCCCTTCTCCCCGTCCCTCTCTGACAACCTCCCGGTGCAGACCCAACGCACAGAGCCSTGCACCATCAGCAGAATTTCCAACRTGACGCACAGCCTTTATGCAATCACCGAGAATTTATGGCTTTGYAAATTAATTAGGAAAAACAACAACCCAGCCCACAATTCAAGRATAAAGCTCTTTTTGCCTTAACAAAAGCTGCTTGCATTTCATCGAGAGCTCAGCTCCTTTGGCATTAGCTGCTGCTGCCAAACCTGGGCAAGGACAAGGGTTGCTGTCACTAACCCCATTCATGAGGTGCTTCAGGGTTTCCCTGGGCTCAGCCTTAAAAAGATCAACAGATCCTGCAAAGCTGGACAAGGTTTTCCAAACCCTGCCCTCAGTGGCACCAGGGAGAGCTTTAGCCACTCCTGACCTTCACGTGGTTTGATTTKGCTCCCTGAGTCCCAGTGCTGCAGACATTTTTTCCTGCTTCTTGGCCTTTCTGCTGTTAATGGGGATGTTTCTGATTACAGAGGAAAGTTGGGGAGTTATGTTACAGTTAATGTTACTGTTACAGTTACTGTTAATGTTACTAATGTTACAGTTATGTTACTGTTAATGGGGAGTTTATGATTACAGAGGAAAGTGAAGTGAATCCCTGATCACCACAGGAAGAGGGAGAGGCTGGGTTAAAAAGAAGGAAAATCCATGTTTTGTTTTGAAAAGGACACGCTTTTCAAGTCGACTTCACGCCTTCTTTTTTCTTCCCTAAGYCACGTTGGTTTTGAGTGAGCAAACCCAACCCTGCCCATTGACCTTTGGAAAAAACCCTGGATGGGCTTCCTGTCCCCTCTGAAGACCTGCCCACCCACACTCCACACTCCCATTATGTTTCTCCTCCTCGCTGGAGCTACGATCTTCTGCCTTTGAACCCAGTGATGACATTTGTCACATCAGGCACTGCTCTCCATGTCCCTCCTGTGGAGGAGCCCAGCAGCCCCTGGGGAGGGAGGAGCAACTCAGTAACATCAGCAAAACTTCCTGAGAAGCCAGAACAACAGCRGGACTGCTGGCAGAGCTGATCACAAGGAGAATCATTATTGTTGACAGCCCAATGTGGCCTTAATCAGATCTGTCAGACAATAGCTGACACTGAGRAAAATGAGCCCTCGGTGACACTTATGCAGCCCTTCGTTAAGGCAGCCAGAACAGCTCTGTGGTAAGAATGAGCAACAGGAACGCTGCGCAGAAATGCAGCTGCAACACCACAGGATCCTTCTGTGGCATCAACAGATGGATTTTAGCAGCATCATTACAAAGGGGCTGACCTTGTCCCACTCTCAGGGGTGTAGGGTGAGCTGGTGCTTGCAAAGAGGAGGGAACACATTATTCTCCAGGTCTGCTGACTCCGCAAGGAGAGTTTCAGCCTGGAGAAGAAGAAAACTCTTCCATTGTAACAGAGCAGAGGGTGACGGGGGCAGGCTCTGGCACTGGAGGGTTTCCCTGGCACCCAAAGGCAGTAGGTGCCCAGGCACACACAGGGTATCTCTGGGCTCCTGGATGGGGCAAAGGTGGCACCAACCCTCGTCTCCTGAGGTCTCTGCCATTCCAGAGCTACACCCATGCACAAGGCCCCATCTTCTTGAGTTACCAGCATTCATTTACAGCTGCTGCAGTCCCTCTTAATGAAGTGTTTATCTGGGAACACAGCTAAAAACCCAGGAGAGCCTCAGGCTGGAAGAGCACTTGAGGGGACACCCCACAATGCAGCCCTGACTTTCTCCTGACAAAGAAACCTGAGGATCTGTTTCCCAAGSCCATCCAAGGGAGCAGCAGCCCTGCTCTGGCCCGTGGCATGGGATGGTTGTTACCACATCACCAAGACCATTSTAAGGGTGCAAACCCATGGGTAAAGTGCTGACCCCACCAGAATTTCCTCTGCACAATGCTCTGAGACATGGAGCATATTCAATATTGGCTGCCCTAGATGCTCATGCCCTGGAAGAGGAGAGATGTCACCRCTGCCTCCAGTGCGATGCTTCGGCCAGTGACTGTCCTGGAGCCAGACTGCTGCCAGCACTGTGGTACACGTGGACACAGCAGGATTTTCTGCTGCTGCTCTCCACTGCATGGGGCTGCCAGGCTCAATATTTCACCCTGGAGCCATGGAAACGCACGCTTTTCCAATGAGTGCAAGGGAAAACTGCAGATGCAGTAGTGGAGCTGGCTGCAGCACCGAGAAAACCAAGCAGGGTTCTGGTTAACACTCAGGTTCACTAAAAACACACTGCACCATCCCCTGTGAAATCCTTCCCCACCCTGCTGAGAACCACGTCTATCCCATAAACACTGCCAAGGGAAATAACACCGCAGTGAAGGTACCCCTTGTGAACATCACCTCTACAACCTCGCCACAACAAAGCCCTCAGAGGCGCTTACATCCCACCGTGTGCTTTGCTAAACCGGGGCTGCAAGTTGCATTAATTAGGAATTATTAAAGAACTCAGCAAATGACAGCAGAGGAGCTATGGACACACAGGAGGGGACAGCATGGCATCCCTGTGCCACAGCCTTCCCTCTCACACAGCACCAGTCACCCTCACCACCCCTCAAACAGGGTTTATTTCAAGGTCAATCCCTAGAACTGAAAAGAAACTTAAGGAGAAACAGCCTGCACAGAGCTTTGTTTATAGCTCAGCCCCGTCTCACTTCTGAGCGACCTCGGGGCGTGCAGAAATAAAGCAGAACCTTTATGTAACTGGAAATCATGGAAAATAAACGACTTGGGGAAAGGCAGAGCCCCCATCGAGTGGRTCACAGTCCCAACAGCCTCCCACAGTGTGCCCCATGTGCGACCCATGGGTGTCACTGGGTATTTCCCAYCCATCACTCCTTTCCAGCTTGGTCAAACAAATCCCTATGTGTGGGTGCTGCCTGGAAAAAGGTTGGATTTTACCCCAGAAGATCCCCTACAGCTCCTCYACAAGCACTCCCATCTCCTTCACCCTCCCCAGCTGATGGCCAACAAGCCACCTTGGGGATGATGTGCTATTGCTTCCCCTGACATCTCCTTCCAGAAGTCCATCTGGGTTCTCCCTCTGGTTTGCATTACCCCACACGCTCTGCACTGTCCATATGTGACACTGAAGGGGTGAAGACATGCATGAGTCTGGCCCCCACAGCAGGCACACCAAACCTCCCACTGTTGAGTGGCAAAAGGCAAGTGAGGGGGAGAAGAAATGCTCCTGACAGTTTTACAGTRTTTTGGCATTGGGCCTTTGTGGTGGAAAACCTTAATCTTCACATTGGTTTTGAAATTGTCTGGCTTGGATTAGGGAGTGTTATACCTGTGTCTCAAAATTGCAAGAATTCCCCCCAGGGATCTTATCTTCCAGCTTGGAAGCAGATTTGTGCTGGCTGTGTCTGGGGGAAAGAGAGTGATAAGAACATGGTGGGGAGCTGGGAGCCTCCTTTTTTTTTTTCCTTAAAAAAGTCAGGTACAGCCAATGTGTCATTTTCTGGATTACATAACTCAGCTGGAGCACTTGGGGCAACCACCCTCTCCAGCCCAGGGGACAGAGGAGCAGTGGGATGCAGTGCTACTGAGCACATGGGGAGGGGGACCAGCATCCAGACACYCCACTGCCATCCCTGAGGGGGTTCAGGAGCTGCTCCCAAGCCCCCAGTGCAGRAGAGGCTGGGTCAATTAATGTCTCTCCAGAAAATATAACCCTGGCCCTGAGCCAGGGCTTGTTCTTACCCTCACCTGCCCAGCAGCTTTTATCTCCACCTCAGGCAGAGGAAGAAAAGGGACCTGGAGACAGATGATGCTGTCAGGGCACYGCAGCTCAGACATGCAGGGATCAGCCCTGTTCTCTCTGCTTTCTGGCTGTATCACAGTTTTTCTCCAGTCCTGGAAAAACAAACTATTTGGGGCCTTTGGGCATCTCACAACACAGATGAGAGGAGCAGTGTGTGCCATTCAAATGAAATCACATTCCACCTTGTAACAGCACCAGTTTAACACATTGTTAGATTGGATTTATGCCTGTGACAGAYGTGGTTGTTCCCCTCACCCAAACTCATTTTCTCAAGGAATCCTTAAAATCTGTTTCTCCTTTTGCATTCAACGTGACTCCTACCTCCAAAGGGCTCCTGCTCTCTGCAAGCAGCAGACAAAGAGACTGCTCCCAGAGAACAACATTTAGCCTGCAGGTACTTTCTTTATTGGGCTATTTGACCAGCTGGCGTTTTGTGGAAATAACTGCTTGGAWTCAGCAGAGATCAGCTCTTGATTTCTAATTCCACTGCCAGGCACATGGAGCGACTGCAAAACCTTTYTAGAGGGAAACACAAACACAGGGAGCAGGGCTGATGGACCAAGTATCTTCTGCAAAGTGATTAACCTCTAGTAGGATCAGGCTTCTCATCATGAACAAAGCTTCCTGRACAAATTCCATCTTAGCATCTCCTGATAGCTTAATGCAGGGAGCTACAAGGCAAATTTGCTACAAGATCCACTGTTTTTTGTTCTTGTTACTGCCATGAAAAGAAAAACAAAACAACACCAAAAACCGCAAAGGGAGACAAAGGAAGTACAATATCAAAGATAATATAAAATAAAATCAGCAAAAATTAGCTCTATCTTGGAAAACAGGCTGAGAAATWTTGTTTCCTTTTTGCTTCTCCATCTAAYGGGCATGCAGTGCAGRAGAAGGACACAGCCTCCAAGAAGCWGTAGCAGCTTGGGGTCTGCTGTAGCYTTCAGYTGAGGGCAGAACAGGGATTTTCAAMTAGAGACACRGAAAGGAAGCAGAGATGCCCTCCACCAGCAGGAGACTCTGCCCTTTGCCAGCGGATGTGCTTAAATCACACCAGCACAACCCAGAAGACAGCAGAGACACTCCCACCCAATTCACCCCCCTGCCAAGGAGCACAAGGAGGGTCACAGACACCTCTGCCATTCCTGTCCCTGCTGGTGGYGACAGCAGAGCACAGCCCAGCCCTGTCAGGGCACGAGCCCAGGATTAACCTGGTGTCTCACCTCTCCACTAACCCGGGAGGAATTGGCTTTAAAGCGATTAAACAGAGCCTTTTGGTRAGGTAGAAACCTGGGGTCTTGCAGGAGATTGGGGTCACGTAGATCTTGACCCACACAATGGCTGACCCCGAAATATTACAGGGAACAACATCTGCTCACGGCAGGGAGCTTTCCGGCCRAAGGACAGGGATTAGCGCTGCACAGCCCCTCAGTTATCTGCATTACTGACTGTCTCCGGCTAATTAGCAGTTAAGCCATAAGAGAAACATCACAGCAAAATCTGCTGCCAGGGAGGTACCAGCTTTTAACATGTGCTCTGCAGGTCAGGGTCTGTTTGCCCTTCAGCTCCTATAAAAAACAGAATGTTTTAGYGATGCCATAAAACCTGAGATGGATGTGGTGTTAATTATTTCACTTTATAAGGTGGAGAAACTGCGCAGCTTCGGTAGCTCCAAGGGATTTTGTATGTGGATGCCTGGGAGCTTCTGGCAAAGCAGAACTGGAGGATGTGGGGTGGAGGATGTGGCGTGAGCCAGACCCCCAGGCTGTGTTTTGGGGGAGCTCTGTGGGTTGCTTGCTGGGCAGCTTGCGGGGCCACAGCAGGGAGTGCAGGGATGGGAAAAGCCAGGCAGCAGGGTGCTGTGCCCTGACATCACCTGCCCAAAAACCTGCTCCCCCACAGACCTCCCCCAGGTCACCGAATCTCCCTGTCCTCAAAACGCTGCCAATTAAACAGGATGATAATTGTGTCCTCCATAATTGCAGACATGGCCCTGGGGGAGCTGCCTGTTGCTGCTGCAGTGCCCCCAGCTCAGCTGAGACAGCTCCCAGAGCAARGAAAATTATTAGAACCTTACATATTAATAAAAATGTTATCACCTCACTCTGCAGAGATTCCTCTGCAGTGAACACTCACTGCAAGCCCCATCACGCTGAGCATCTGCTCCAGAAGGCAGGAAAGCAGCGAGCCATTAAGGCAGGCACTGCCCCTAAGGAAACTCAGACTCWGGCTCTGTAGGGAGGATGGATGCCTTTGGGAGGTCTCCCTCCCAGCATTTTAAAATGGGATTTTTAAAGTAAAAGGCAGAATGATTTTCACTTTAATACTCARGCCTTGCCACATTTTCTGTCTCTTGACCTATATCCCCAATTATTTGTTACACTTCAGCTCCAAAGCATGCAACAACCCCTCCACCGCTCAGGGATTGCTCATCCAAGCTTGGTGTTGCTCAAGACTCTTTGTACTGATGGGGTTTACACAACACAAGTTTTCAGGAACACAAAAGGCCTTGGAAACGTGGAGCTTCGCTTGAGGAAATGCTGTTTTGAGAGCGATTCCCAATTCCCTTGCTATTTCACATCTATTTCTCCTCTGTGCATATCTGAGGCTGTTTAAGCAAAACCCYTGCCAGCTCATTAGCTTCTCCTCTCCCCCTACTTTTCCACTTGCTGGATAGGGAGATCCTRACTGAAACAGAGATCATTTCACATCTTGGCACGGGGTTGGCAGCTTTCCTAAACAAACACACCAAACCCCGGGTGCGGGTGAGGAGGCACGGGGCGTAGCAGAGCAAACCTGCCCATCCAGGCAGGGAACAGCTCAAAACTGGGATTCAGGGGGGCTCAGCTCTCTGTGGGCTCAGCAATCCTCATCCCCCAGCACCAGCATCCTGTGGGGACCCTCAGAACTGGGTACAAACACCCCACWGGCCACTCCCTGCCCRAGACAGAAGGGCTCCATTTCGCAGRGGCTGAGACACAGGACCTGCCCAAATCCAAGCAACACTGGCCTGGAACACAGAAAAGCCAGGGGAGGCGCAAAGGAAAAGCAAAGCAGTTTGTCTGGTGAGCAAACCAGGCTCAGGATCCCCTTTTCTGGGAAGTTTTGTGCTTCAAGAGCAGCTGTGGTGGTGAGAAGAGCAGCAAGGACGGAGCCTGCCCAGCGCTGGCTGCGGACAGAGCCCCACGCAGACGCGTTTGTGCATGCACACCCATCCCCACAGCCACGGGTGAAACCCAAACATGTTTGGGGTGAGAGGACTGGGAAATATGACCCTGGGATGTGCTCGTGAGAAACGAGCTCAGCCTGATGGGACAAGCATCTTGCTTGGATTTTCCCTACAGTTTCTACCAAGGGTCTGGGGAAGAGGAATTAAAGAGCTGTGCATAGAGGGGGAGGAATTTCCTTCAACTAGTCGTGCTTGAGAACTGCAAAACATTCAAAAGGGGYTAACTGGGCCCGTTTCAAAGCATTTAAAATATTTTTAGCCCGCAAGGGCAGCTGACAGCAGTCCTTCAAGAACTGAAGGCTGGAATCTGCCTCTCTCTTAGCAGCTGGCCTTGATTTTCCCCCTCTCTTCACAAAAGGGAGGATTAAAAAGCTTGCAAACATTTGTTTTGAGCTGCACAGAAAGGCCAGCCATCTATAAAACCCTGCATTTGGTAAACAAGCAAGCAAAGGGAAAAGGACTGCCAGGCTCATCAGGACCAGGCAGACAAGCTGTGTCACCGAGCGGTGTCCCCAAGCTGTTGGTCACCCCCGTACTGGGAAGACACCAGAACACAAGGGGCTCAATTGCATGGAGGGCATGCAGGGGTGGTCTCAGGGTGGCAGGGGTGCCATACCTGTGGCGTTGGAGAGCGCCAGGGACTCCATGGAGCCCCGGGGAGTCTGCTCGGTGGGCGTCAGGTCCTCGCTGAATTTCAGGGCGTTGATGGGGTGACGGGTGCGGCACTGCGGYGTCGGCATCCCTCCCTCCTCTTCCTCTTCGTACTTGGGGACTTTGACACTTCCTCTGCTCTCGGGGAAGCTCTGGTTGGACATGTCACTGTAGCTCTCCTGCGAGCGGAGCCTCCCCGAGTAGTAGTCCTCTCTGCAGTCCTGGATGAAGCTGCCGCCGTGGCTCTTCATGGCCAGCGAGGAGCTCCTCTTTTGGTTGCTGAAATGTTTCGCCCATAAATCCGACTGCGAGCTYGGGACCTGGGTGGGGTTATAGGAGGTTCTTATGTTGCACTGGCTGAGAAGCTGCAAGGGGGTTTGGGACTGGCTTTGCTCCATTTTGCCCCCGTAGTGATAGAGCTCRTCCCGGCTCCTCCACAAGTGGTCCCTGTTGAGGCTGGGTGTCTGGCTGGCCAGGCTCAGCAGGTCCATCTGCAGGGACAGAGGGTCCACGTCGGTGGAGAGGCGGTTGGAGGTGACCTGCAGCTGGTTGCAGGGGCTACGTGCCCCCTCATCTCCCTTGCCCTTGTTCTTGCCGATCTTGGCGCTGCGGCGCGATTCCTTGGCTCGCGCGCTCTGGAAAGCCGAGTCGGARGAGTCGGAGCCRTTGGGGTCGTCGCCGATGCTGCAGGCCCTGGAGCAGAAGATCTGCCCCTGCTTGGGCAGGAAGGGCCGTCCCAGCAGGGATTTCTTGCACTGGGCACAGCAGAAGCAGGTCTCGGTGGCGTGCCAGTGCTGCCCATCRTACGTCATCTGGCCCTGGTCAATACCTTGAGGGGGAACATGAACAGCGTCAGGGTCAACTAATGCTGCATTTAACACCTGCACCAAAGGCAGGCTGGATGGGCTTCTGAGCAGCCTGYTCTAGTGGAACACATCCCTGCCCGTGGTGGGGGGTTGGAATGAGATGACCTTTAAGGTCCCTTCCAACCCAAACCATCCTATGACTCTGTGATCCCCCATGAGTGACATGCACTCRGCCTTGCTCGTGAAAGCTCTTTTTCAGGGTTCCTCTTATGCATGAAGCTAATCCCATTTTTAATTCCTCCCAATTCTAATTCCAKGCCTTTGCTTGGGAGTTACTCAGGGTTGGGAAAGGCAGCAGAACCATGCCCCAGGCTATTCTGTATTAAATGGGGATATTTCCGATCATAAAGCAAAGGAATGCAAGAAGTTCTCCATAAAGTCCTTGAAGTAAAAGCAATAATATGCTGCCTATTAAAAAAAAAAAAAAAAGCCTCCAACTGAACCATAATGAGGAATTTGTGCTGCCTTGGTTAAGCATGCAACAGAGCAGATGACATCCCTGTCCCTTGCTGCTCCTGTGGTCCCATCCTAACTTTATTTTGGCTTCTGGGGCTGCTGATCCAAAAGAGCATGGAAAGAGCTGGCCCCAGGGGCTGGGCACACACCCTTGCCTTGCACCCAGCCACATTTTCTGGGATGCTTCACCAGCCCCCATTGGGTTCAGTAAAGGAATTGCTGCAGMCAGCCTGTCCCCCACCAGCCAAACCCCAGGGAGCAGTGTCTGCACAGCAGTGTCAATCACAGCAAAACTCYTGGGGTTTCAATTAAAACATTTGCACACTCGCTGAAGCTGCTGTTCCTGGCCAAAGCCCTCGTTAGCTGAGAAACTGCCCCCCACATGTGCCTGCACASCCACAGCGGGGCCAAGGGCTGCCAGGTAACTTATAAATGAGCACTGTGTTAATGGTCTGTTTTATTCCAAGCTGAATCAGGTTTAATATAAGTGGTTCTTTCCTCCTCTTACACTAAGCAAAATGCTTTTGTACAGATGGGAGCGCTACATTTGTGGGCACCAGAGACAAAAGATGGTGGGTGGGATTTTATCAGCTCCTTTCCTGCTGCCCAAAGACACCT
The DNA here is from genome assembly GCF_030028575.1 of Malurus melanocephalus. Lineage (NCBI taxonomy): Eukaryota > Metazoa > Chordata > Aves > Passeriformes > Maluridae > Malurus > Malurus melanocephalus. The sequence goes on from NW_026623477.1 coordinate 822,314, forward strand.
TGCAGAGGAGCCTCTTTACTCCATCCTCACCCACCCAACCCAAGCTTTACCAGTCTTAATCACAAGCTTACCTCTGATTTATGTAGGCACAGAGCTCAGTTCACTACTACGAGCGACTTGGTAGCAAAATGGTTGCAGTCCCTCCTCTGCTAGAAATGTGCAAATATGCACCAAAGCAGACATTTTACTCTRAAAACCTGACAGTCAGCAGGCTGCAGCTGGCCAGTTGGGGTGAAGGACAGCAGATGGGGGAAGTACAAGAGAAGTACAGCATTAACAGCTGCTTCTTCACCATTCTGCAGCTGAGCTTTTGGGAAGGATGTGCTGCAGGTCACAGCAGATGCATCCTCCAAGTGCTTTGCTGAAACCCTGAGTTTCCCCTCCCTGTGCCATCTGGCTGCTGCACTAGAGCAAAATTGTGGTTTTTTTTTTTTCTTTCCCTGCAGCCTATGAAATATTTGAACACGTGAGCTCACCTCCACGGACAAAGGAAGGGCTGTCTGCACGCTCACGGTGCTCAGCCAAGTGGCAAAGGGGGCTGRGRAGAGCAGCAAGGTGCTTCCCAGCCMACCCAGCCTGAGGACAGCTGCCCYCAGAATGAAGTGCATCTCAAATCACTGCTCTAGAAACATAAATTGACCCTGATGCCTTATTTCTTTYTGTCTGAGAACATCTATCTGCAAGTTGATTAAAAAAGGCTCAGAAACAATAATGATGCCTAATGAACAAGCATCTTTTCTGACAGTAGCTCATCAAATCATGTGATCCTTTGGCAAGCCTGGATGGGAAAAATCTGAGTCGAAGAGACAGGCTGTTTACAGGAAAATGAGATTTAAAGGAAAAAAGCCATGCCAGATAAATTTTATTATGCCAGAGAAAGCTTTCACTAGCTGCCATTGCTCCTGAGGTTGCCCTCTGCTAATCCTCCCCTCTCTGACTACAAAAAGGGATAAACAGTGGTTTAACCAAACAAATCACCATGTTACCTCCTTGGTGGGATGGGAGAGAGCCATGAGCACAGGTGGTTGCCCCATAAGCCACAGGGCTGTCAGGACAAGGAGCCACAAGGACCACCACGTACCGATGTGCTGGGCGCAGGTGTCGCAGTACTCGGCGTACAGGGACTCGAAGCAGCTGCAGCAGTAGGGCCGCCCGTCCTTCATGATGTAGCGCTGCCCCCCCAGCACYGTCTCACACTCGAAGCAGCAGAAATGTTTCATGTGCCAGTGCCGCCCTTCAGCTTCGGTGCACTCATCGGCAAAAATGATCTGGGGGAAGAGATACGAGCATAGGGCGGAGCTGGCAGAAAAGGGAGTGGGATGTGGACACCAATCTTCGTGTCTCCTGCCCATGCATGGCAGCTGTGCCCCTTTATTTGTGCAACCTCTGAATTTTACAGCTAAATACCCCCAGCCCTGCTTGGGAAACTCCCGTGGTTCGGTTTGTGGCAGGGCACCCATCATTTCCCAGGAAAATCCATTAAAATGCAAATTCCTCGGGAGTGTTAGTGCCCAGACTGCGAAGTGTTAAGGCAGAGCTGCAGTAATGTGCTAGTAAGCTCATCCATCAACTGGAAAGGTCGATCAGGGTAATAAACACACTTATATACAACCTATCGATCTGGTGGACTTGAGAAGAACAGAGCAGCCACTTACTGGAACACATTTACCCATCTCTGAAACAGGGACCTGAGCACAAAGGATGAGCAGAAACACAGGGAGAAGTGGCAGCTCTCTGGAGAGGAGAGAAGAGGGAGCTACCTGACTCCTCACCTCATTGCTACCCCTGGGTGCTCATAAAGGTGACTGCAGTCTTTATACCATGGGGAAACTGGGGCACAGAGGGCTGTTAAGGATGGGCTGCTTCCTGGTTCTCTGCCTTGGCACAGTGTACACCAAAAGCTTCCCCTGCAGCTCCTCCTACTCCTGAATTACTGTTTCTCACAATTAACACTTGATGTTTTAGGGGAAGAAAAGCATGCCGAAGAATGAGCTGAATGAAAGACTTAAATGAGAATTTGCAGGAATAAAAAGGACATGAAAAAAAATTACCCAGCCTAAGCCACAAAGAAATAGAGCCAGTTGAATGGTATGGGATTGTWTCTTACTGGTAATGCTACAAATTTAATTGGACACATACATCAATGCTCTTTATATGTGAAGTGCATATAGCCTTGGATATTTACTATTACACGCTTGCAAAGATGGGAAGTGGTATTTCACAGTACATACAGTTTTCCACGCTACAGTTTTCATAACTTTAAAAAGCAGAGCAATTTCCTTCACCAACCCTTTAAACAGAGATTGACACTTGAGAAGTGCTCAGAGGCGACTCTTTGCCATATCCTATATTGGTTTTACATTCTATTTGTTCAGCCTCTCTCAAAGCCTATTTCAGCTTGGCATGTACTCAGACACAACCAACTTGTAAGAAACACAGCACTCATCCTACCAGGGGCTTCTTCTGGGGGATTGGAGGAGAAGGGAGGATCACCAGCTTGGCTAAAATCACAGCACGGGGACTGTGCTTCTACTGAGAACACTCATGGAACCCTCCTTCAGCTTCCTGAGTGTAGATGACATTCTAACTCACAACAGTTCTAGACAACTGCAATGAAGAATACCTGACACCTCAGGAAAAGCTTATTTGAACCCTTGGCAAAGCCAAGCTATCAGATTTGGTGTGCATGCCTTCATGGAAAAGTCAGGGATGGAGGGAAATGCCACCCAACCCTCCTGGGCAGCAGCACTTGAGGCAGATGCCGGCTCTTACCTCGTCACACGCAGCACAGCGGGGCTTGAGGCACTCGGCRTGGTGCCTGCCACAGTAGATCTTCCCATCCTGGTAGAAGTAGATCAGGTCAACCAGCAGCTCRTTGCAGACACTGCAGATGAAGCAAGGAGGGTGCCAGCAGACGCCGTGCCCYGCTCGCGAGGCGAAGACGGCCATGTCCCCTCCATTGATCTGGCCGCCACACTGTCGGAAAAAACGGGGATTAACGGGGGTGTGGGTGACCCCACTGCCACCCATCACCAACCTGCTGCTCTCACAGCCACTCCCCTGCACAATGCCAGGAGCTGAAGTGACAACTCCATGTCAAACACCTTGAAATGTGCCCTGACAGACCCCAGTGATTACACCTGGCCGGGTCATGCGCATGGGCTTGTCCTGCAAGCTTCAGAACATCACAGAATGGTGTGAGTCGGAAGGGACCTGAAGATCAACAGTCCCAGCCCTCCTGCCATGGGCAGGAACACCTTCCATTAGACCAGGCTCCTCATCCAACCTGGCTTTGAACACCTGCAGAGATGAGGCAGCCACAATTTCCCCAGGCAACTTGTGTCAGAGCCTCACCACCCTCACAGTGAATCTAATATCAAATCTAAACGTGCCGTCTGTAAATTGAAAGCCATTTCCATAATCACTATGTAAATCACTGGTAAATAGTCCCTCTCCAGCTCTCTTACAGCCCCTTTAGGTACTGGAAAGGTGTTTAAGGTCTCCCCCGAGCCTTCTCTTCTCCAGATTGAACAGCCTGACCTCKGTAAGGCTGTCTTCACAGGAGAGATGCTTCCCGGGTGATGCAGGTACCAGTTCATCAGCCGTTACCCACCTGCTCACAGATAGCTCCTGTCATGGTTACAGGGAATGGCCGAACATTGCCTCTCCCCAGATTTTCCCTCTTCCTCTGGTTGCTGAAGAGTTTGAGCTCCCTCTTCTCCTCCTCATCCAACGAGTTGCARTAGCGGACCTAAAAAACACAAGTGATGCTCAGTGCCTGGGGTGTCCTTGGCTCCCTGGCCAGCGTGGAACAGCCCCATAGGTGCTGCAAACCTCTGCGTGGGGGTTTTTTTATCAGGGCTCCCCTTGGCTCAGGGAGGCTGCAGAAATGCAGGTATCTGGGCTTCAGCCTTCTGCGGTTTGGTCAAAATCTCAAAAGCTAGAGATGAGAAGAAAGAGGAAGAGGAAGGTTGCTCTTTGACTGCTCAATTTGTAGAAAAGTCTGAAAAGTTGGGTTCTCAGAGTCCCACCCAGACCAACGACTGGACTGATGGTTTCCCTACTTTCTCCATTCCCCTTCTGTAGCAGAGATCTTCATAACATTCCACTGGCATTTCTAGAGCACAGACCCTTTTCCCTACACAAATGACTGCTCCAGTGATTTGTGAACTATTCTAGCACAGGGTCAAGCCTGTGCATTTGCAAAACCTTTGCACTGGAATGCAACAAGGAAATAAMATAAAAGGATCCAAACAATGAATGATGCAATTTCCCTGAAGCTTATAAAACTCTGAGGTTTTCCTGGCCATTTCCATCCTGCAGGCTTAGTTCTCAGCTGGTTGCATTTCAATGGGGAATACAACTGAAGAGCCAGGGAGGTCAAATGTAGCACCAGAGCCCAATCCACCCTCATTATATGGGAGAGCTGGCTCATGGAATCGAGCAGGGTTATTTCAAACAAGCAACCAACACACCTTGAATGTCCAAAGGAACAAAACTGAGCATGAATGGAAACYGGATGCAAAATCTGCCAGTTTGCAGAAAATACACACAGACGCGCGCGGCTAACTTGCAGCAACACAGGCTGCAGTAGCAGTATTTGTGTGTATTTATTCTCAGGTTTTTTGGCTGTCAGAGCCTGTGGGTTTCCAGCAGCTGCCAGGGAAGCAGGCAGGCAGGTTGAGGCCCAAGGGTGTATGGGAGGAAGCCCCTTCCTTGTGCCTGGAGCTCCCCCCATGCTGACAGCRCTGTGCCCGTGGCACCCAGCCACACGCAGGCAAACTTGTTAAAATCTCACCGAGATCAAACAAGTTACCTACATGTATTTTCCAGAGCGGCTTCTTCAGAAAGTGGCATGAAAATAATTCTTTTTGTTTACACAAGGAAATTTTGCGGGTTGCCAGAAGCCAGTGTTCTCACTGGTGAGATCAGGACGTCAGAGACCAGACCCTTTTTGCTGCCTCACATCATTCTTGCGAGATGTCAGAAGGTTTATTTTGCTCTGACTGGGTTTGACTCAACCTGTGGCTTGCCAGGCTCTCCCAGCTCATGAGGCTCAGCCCCAGTGAAGCCCCTCCTCAGCACACTCATTCCCACTCCCATGGTAAGCCAGAAGCAGCACCTGGGAAAAGGCTTTTGCAACTTTGGATCTGTCTCGAGATAATCTCAACAGCATTCCAAGCCACTTTTAACGGAGCCTTGGCCTCCAAGGGCTGAGAAAATGCTTTTATTTCAGACAACTSAAGAAAGATGATTTAAAAAATTTTAACTTTAAAAAACAAACAAATCCCCACCTCCAACAATCAAAGCAGGGAGTAAATAGATCAATTTACACAGCAAGATGACCAAAATTCAAGTAAATCCCCCTGAGAAGCAGAAAGAGTTGAGAAAGGAAAGCCACGCTTGCCGCAAGCAACCCCAGGAGGAGCATCCACTCCCCACCCGCAGCCCTGCTGATGTCCAAGGACATTTTCTGGATACTGACCTCATTGTCATGCGGTGGCAGCTGGTGAAGAAGTTGCTTTATGCGAGATTTCTCTCCCGGGCTGTTGACATAGGGAACCTTGTCCTCGGGCAGGCAGCTGTAGTACTGGTGCACCTAGGGAGCAAGAGAGGGGTCTGCAGTGGGGTTCCCTGGCCAAGCCCATGTCCCCGCGCCCGGCCAGCGGCCACCCCCTGAGGCAGCACACGCTGGGTCTTCCCAAAGATCCTGAGCATGGAAGCACAGGCAGGAACTGCTCCAGGTTTGCTGTCCTTCGTCCTCCGAGGACGAGGGGCGGCGGGGTGGGCGCGTTACCGTTTGCTCCGTCAGCCTCCATAGTGTGAGCATTGCGCCGGCTGCGGGGATGTGTCGGCACCTGCCTCGGCAGCGAGGTTAAAGAGGCTGCGCCCCGGCAGTCTCCGTGTTGCCGGCTATCTCAGCCTCCACCTCCATCAAACCCCTCCGGGCTTTTTTCTGCAGCAATTTGTGGAAATAAACAGCAGATAAAATCTGTTGGAAGGCTTAGGTTTTTTTMTTTTTCTCTTTCGTCTCGGAGCGTGTAATTAAAATCAGCTATTAAAAAGGCTGGGGAACGGCGTGCCCGGCGCTGGGAGYGCAGCGCAGCCCGGAGAGGAAGCACACCCTGAACCCCAGCGTCTCTGCTCCGACTGCCACACCTGGGATGTGCACTCGAGGGCCGGGCCAGCACCAGGAGAGGACTCACCGCCGCTCGAAACAGCCACAGTGATGGTGATGGCTTGGGAAGAACAAGGAGAAGGTAAAGGTAAGGGAAAGCTCAGCTGGGACTGGGATTCTCTGCAGCCCCAGATGCYTCTGGATGCTCGGGAGGGAGCAGAGGGCTGGCTGGCTTCCTTAAATCTGTGCTTGGCTAGAGAGATGCAGGCTGCTCTCCCAGTGTGTACAGCTTTCTGCCTTTGCCACGGTGGGATTAGCCTCGAGATGCTCCCTCAGCTATCTACAATTCATTTTGGAGTGGCTGCGCTGCCTGCAGCTTACACAGGGTTTTTCCCAAATGACACTTCCTTTCCAGCGGCTTCTGACCAGCTTTTTCCCTCGCTGTATGCTTTGGACTTTGGCCTAGAGAGCACCACCTGGTCCAGCTCTCTCCAGAGAAGCCCTCCCTGCCTGCACAGCCCACAGCATCTGTGGGTCACTGGGAGGGCTGGGGACACGAGCTGGTCACACAGGCCTGGCTGGCAGGGGAGCTCACTCATGGGCTCGCAGGCTGACGGGGGTGGCTCTTATGCAATTATCTTCTACACAAAGAAATACCCTTTTATTCCAGAATAACTATCTAAACCTAGCTTTATTCAGGAATAATTGCTYTGCATTCATCTCACTCCCTGCTCTCAATCAGAACTACCTGCGAGCAAGAGCTGCTCCAGTGATTTTCTCAATTTATGGTTCCTCCCCAAACCGATGTCACYATCCCCCTTTCCCCATCATCAGGTTTTCCAGAAAGGGAGATTTTTAGCAGATTTCCACACGCAACTCCGCAGCGCTGATGACAAGGGAACTGCTCATGTCACAAAGCCGAGGAACACACTGAGCATATGCCACTGCAAAACCCTAAATTTGTTTTGCTAAGGCACAGCAGAAACAAACCCACCAGCTATGGAAACTGTCAAAGAAAGAATGGCTGCGAAGTATTTTGTTATGTTAAAAAGAAAACAAACTACGTACATTAGAATACTTACTTTGCATTTATAGAGCATCCTTCGTGCASGGACATCAAAGCACATTAAAAATACCGAAATTCTTACGACGTGCTACATGAGGTAGCAGATACACACACTGCAAAGGACCAGCTGCAGCATCACAATGTTAAATGAGCTCCCTGAGTTCATGCAGCAAGTCTGTAGCAGAGTTTKCAGTTGAAAATCTCCCAGTGATGCCCCAGCAGCCGCACCATTCCGTTTCCTGAGCTCCAGCTTCCACACTGCCCGGCACACGCTCCTGCAGGCTTCTCCTGCCAAATTCCCCACATGCACACAGGCTGCGCCCTGCACTCACATTGGTTAGCTTGTGTTTTGATTTCTTGCAGTGAAGTTTTTTTGCCCACCCAGTCCTTGAAGTTGAGAGACCATAAATTACTTTTTTTTTTTTTTTATGAAGAGCTGCCAAATGCCTAAGCAATGAGCCCCAAGACGCTCACCCTGGGCAAAAATGAAGGATGGAAGCTCTTCCTTCAGCTGCCAGGGTGCTGCCTTCCCGGAGCCCAATCCAGCRGGATGTACGTGCCCAGCTCCATTCCTGCTTCCGCTGGGAAGTTTTCCATTTATTCTCAGCAGGTCTGCAGGAACTGGTTCCCATCACACCAGCAACATAGCTTGGCAGGGATGGGCAATTTGGTTTGAGAAGCAAAACAAAATAAACACAACAGGCTCTAACCTGTGTTCTGTTGCCTGAAATAACCTGAAAGGGTTTGCTTTGGATCTGCATCAGCCAAGGGGTGCAGGGGTGCTTATGGAGAGAATGGAGCAGGGGCAGCTGCCAATCCTTGTCCAGTGCTTGAGGAACATCTTCTGGGGAGAAAATCATTACACCTGCCAAGGGCTTCCTCCAGCCACCATCCCCTCCTCATGAGGAAAAACTCATACCAGAGGGATGCACAGATCCTTTTWCCTGGGACATCACTCCCATCCCAAGAGATCCATCCAGAGGGTAGATGAAGAGCTGAAGGACGCCCCTTGTCCAGGCTGATATTAAGCCAGGCTTGTGCTACAGAACTGTCATTCATCACCCATCCCCATGGCTTGAGCCCAGCCCCCTGGATGGGAGACCCAGCCCTGGGAGGAACAGGGTCACAGGCTGGCAGTGTCCCCACCTCTGTGCTCAGCTGGCTGCCAACAGCATTTCTGACCCAGTGGGAGCAGCTGGGCTGGCATTTGCCTGTGGGATGCTCAGAAAKAAAGAAGGAAAAGAARATTCTTAGATCCATCTGGCTTTTAAGGAATAAGCCTGCAGAAAACATTAACTTGCTGGAAAACGAGAACTGCTCAGTCTGCACTTTGTTTTTGTACAAAAGGTCACTGTTTCATGCTAAAGTAACTCCTCCTCCATCCAGMAGCACACATAAGCCTTGTAGCTGGTGAGCCTTGCAAGGCCAGAGCCAGACCCCACACGTGCTCCTCACTGCTCTTACAGGCTCTGCAATTTGAGTTGCACCCAGATAAGGACAACAGTGCGGGCAGTGACCCTGGAGAGATAACATTTCCCCTTTAAACCATGCAGGATCTGTAACTGTTTTATTATTAAATATTTCTGCTGTACAGCACAGCAGCTCTGAGTCCTCCTGTTTCCTCTCAGAACAGATCYSCTCTGCCCACRTTAYCCCAACAAGCATCACTAACAYACAGGGGCCGTTTGTGGGGCTGGACTAAGCTTCATCCTTATTTTCCCCACTTGTCCCACTTCACTCTGACTTCTGCTCACATGTGGATGGGAAAGACCCCAGAAGAATCTGGAAAACATCGGCTGAGTTAAAACAAGGCTTCACACAACATCATGAAGTCGCAGATGCCACGGGGATGGTTTGGCTGGTGCACTGGACACAGGGCCAGCTCTGGGTGCCGTGGGATACTGGGCGGCTGGGCAAGCCCCATCCTGCCCCAAAAACGTCCCACTCTGTGCAGCCAAACCTGGCACAGCAGATATCCATCTTCTCACCTTCAAAAGGAAAACGTCCAAAAACCACGTTTTGCTAACAAAAACTGATACACGTTTTGGAAATTAACAGCTGCTTGATGCTAAAAGGGGAGGGGAAGTGGGGGGAGGTAGAAATTAAAAAAAGAAATAAACCAGGAGAAAGGAAAGAACATAATGTAAAAACRGGGTAGGGAAAAGCCTTTAAACTGGAGCCAACTCTATTCAAAGGCACTGAGGAAAGTAATTACATTAGTTTACAAATGCCTTTGTGTTCTGTGGTCTTCTTAGGTTCGGGGTATGTTTCCAGTTTGACTTTGACAGTTTACAAAGCTACCCTGGCCCTGCTAAATGAAGGCAGCATTGCAGCTTGTCCTGGCGGTCCCAGGGYGACCAAAGACAAAACCCACATGAGCATATCTGTGAGCAAAGCCTTACACCTCCTAGAAGGAAAAGTTTGCAAACATCCTGTAAATTCAAGCTATTGATGAAGGATCCCTTTGATCAATGAATTAAAGGAGGYGGAGGGGAAATATCATGTTTCTTAYGCCACGAATCGCTGTTGGGAAGCAGCATTTGGTTGTACTCACCCCGAGCACTCACCCCTTCCTAAAGCACCCACCAAACCGGGCTGTTTGGGATGACTGTACAGCTGGGATGGACTACAAAGGAGCACGCGGTGTCCTGGCGCGGGTGCCGACTTGCTCAGCCCTCACAGCTCCRGCACAGCCAGCTGGGCCATCCTGCCTGGCTCTCATCAAACCAAACAAGCTGCAGAAACATCTGCAAGGCGTTTGCAAAGAGCCCTGCCAGGGCAGGACGTGCTGGCCTGCGTGCAGGAGGGTGCCTGAACAYGGATGTCCCCAACAAGGGGACCTTGCTGAGTCAGCCACAGCGCAGTAAATCCTCACACACAGCGGAGTCTGCTCAAAATACAGACACAGCAGCATCCCCTACATCCTCCCCATACCCAGAACAGCATCATTTCCCCTGGGAACATGCCAGAGTACCGCAGCCCATTCCATAACACCCGGGGATGTCCCGTGGCAGCACAGGGAGCTGTTGGCACAGTGATGGGTGTGCTCGGCCGTGGCCCCTTCTCCTGGCTCGCTGCTGCGTGCAAACTCCCACGGGATTTGGCTGCTGCAGGAAGRAGGCAGCCAGTGGCTCTGACAAGCCTGTGCCAGCCCGGGCGAGCAGAGCTGCTCCTGTGGCTTGCCTGCTCCTCCCCGGTGCTGGCTTCTGAACAGCACACGTCAGGCTTTAATGACCCTTTACACTGAGCACTTMAAATTGACAGAGAAACAAACCTGATGCTTTTGCATGTCCCTCATTCCTGCTGGCCTCCCTCGGAAAAGAAAGGGGGGTAAAAAAATCCTAAACAAACCACACGCAAATAACTTTCCCAATATGTCTGTGAAATGCTGCTAATGCCTGTACACGTCGACTCACACGCAAACTGCACAGATGACAGCACGTGTGAGCCTGGAAAACGGGTTCAGTGTGCTTTGGCCCGAGTCTGGCACGTCCTCCTTTTYCAAAGCCATTAGGATACAAAGCACTTATTTATTTTTTGAAGCAAAACAATCCTTACAGCAAGGCCAGATGCTCTGAGATGAGGAGGAGAGTGGGAACTGCTGGCTGGGTCTGCCAAGCACGGGGATGCAGCCAGGCACGCACCCTGGAGGGATGCAGAGTGTCCCCTGAGACCCCAAAACCCCAGCTGGGAGCMGACCCCATCACCCCCAGCCCCCTGAGCACTCACAGACCGGCAGATGCGATCCCCGGCGCCGGGCAGTCCGGCATCCCGCAACGCCGGGCTTGCTCTTGGAAACGCGCTCCTAACTCAGAGGGACAAAAGCAGGGAACAAAGGGAAAAAATCATTTTTCCGAGTGCTGTTTGTTCTGGCACGCTCTGCGGCTTTCCGCACGCTCCTCTCCCACGGCTGACAGCAGCCGAGGCGTCGGAGCGCCGCTGCTCCCCGGTCCSAGCCCTGCCAAGCATCCCTGCAGCTCCAGAGATCCCGCGGAAGMGCCGCTTCCTGCTGCCATCAAAGAGCAGCGTTTGAATGAAGGCCCTGCGTCCACGCGTTTTAAAACTTGTGAAAGCGTATGACACGATTTTCCTTTTTTTTTTTTTTAAGCAGGAATTGAATTTGGATTCAAAGRAGCCAGATCAGTGCTTTTAACAGCACCAGGAGAGGTCTGTGCTGCACGCCCCGCAGGGTCCCCTGGAGCACCGGGAGTGATAATGATCATCTGCTGCATTGATCATCGCTGATCATTCCCCTGGCTATCCCACTTAGCACGCTGCTGGATTTCTGAGGCATGGGACAGCGCAAACACGGAAAAACTGGAATTGCACACCGGAATCACGCTAAAGGAGAAGTTTCTATTGGGTAGCCMAGGATTTTTGAGTTTCCTTTTCCAATCCCTGCTCCTCCCCTGCCTCTCACCTCTGCTGACCGCCACACAGCTGCTTCAAATTTCAGAATGGAGCAAACCATGTCAGATGAGTGGCTTGGTTTCCATGGCCCACCAAAGGCAGCTGATTCTCTCCCTGATAGGAAGATTGTTCAAGGATTAAGTAATTTTAACAGCTTCTATTGGCTCACCGCGATCAGGACAACACCCCAGCATGAAGAAAAGGAGCCGAAATCCACACACATGGTTTTGCCGTGAGTTTTTTTTGCAGCATGGGATGTGCTCAAACTCCTCCATCCACTCCGTTCCAGGCAGGGGGAACAGCTCCAGGAGCTCCAACCCCACCCCAGCTGCCCCCAAGTCACTCAGCACTGGCTTCACACACGGAAAAAGAATTCCTGTGCGGGACTGCTGCTCCATCCAGCAGCTGGGATGCATTCGGCACAGTCCAATGCCTGGAGGCTGGATTTAGACAGCCCCAGCCTTGAAATAAGAGCCGCTAACTGCCGGGCTATTTAGATACCGAGAGAGAGTTCACCGGAGAGGTGATGGACTCACGGCTACCTCAAAGTGAAACCGGAGAGCTTTTCAAAATGTGCTGAAATGAGGCTTTTGGGTAAAATACTCCAGCGTGCACGTGTGTAAGGGGCAAAATGAGAGGCAGCTGCAGCTCCTGGGAGCAGGGTACAGGAATAACAACAGCTCCTCAGCACCCTTAGCTTCCCATCCACCCTGCCCTGAAGATCAGGATCTGTCAGGAAGGTAGAGCCCTTCCTGGGCCTTTTGTCCTTCCTCCACCAGGTCATAAGTTAGCCTGTCTGCTCCCCATTACTGCACAGGTTTGGGGCACAGGGATGCTTTGGTCTGTGTTACTCCTTCCTCTCCACGTGCAAGACTTCAGCATCTTGAGGAGTGAAACAGTTGTGCTGAACTCAGAGAGCTCAAGAAAGGACGAAACGGAACAATGACCATGACACTCAGGCACAAGTGAGAAAAGCATCCCCCAGAGATGCCTGGCCCAGAAAATGTCCTTTCCACCTCACCAGAACGGTGAAAATCTTTATGTAAGGTGTAAATGCATGTTCAGTGTAGGTCCATCTCCTCTCYCCTTTCCTCACTTTGTGACCTGAACAGCAACTGATGAAACTTGGAGGTTTTATAACTCAAGCCCTTGCAACAGGTCTTGCGAAAGATCCAGAAGAGGGATTAATATGTATGTTAGCCCCTGAGTAAATTCCCTGTGACAGCTACAAGTTTCACACCACTGCAGAGCTCTTGAGGTCCAAGCTCTAGTGGCTGCCTTAGAGAAAAATGGTCCCCTGAACCTTCACGCTGCTAATTTTAGCTCAGATGAGATTTTCATAACTTTTTAAGGGACTCAACCAGAGCAACTGTGCTGACAACAAGAGAGAATTAAGTTCTTAGGGCACACGCAAGGTTCTCAAATGTTGGCATCCCAGAGCTGTACAAAAAGCCACACCGCAGCTGAAGTAGAGCCCTATCTTTTGTTTAATTTAAAATTTCTGCCCATAATCAGCTGCTCCTATTACTGAGACACAATAAAGACAGAAATCCTCAAATATCCCTTGTATTCAGAAATTCAAGCTGGCATGTTATAACCCCTCTGGATTTCTCCAAACCACAGGCCCAAGGAATTCAAGGCTGMACATTCACATGTATTTACACATGCCTTGCCTAAAAATGTGGAAAACACATCACAAAAGGACTCCTTTTTAAGCATCTGCCCTCAAACTCATGTCAAGGAGGATCAGCTGTCAGACTGCCAGCCTCAGCAGACAAACTGGCTCCCAAAGATACCTTCCTCCGGCTCTGCAGCCAGGCTCAGTCTGGGATTTTGCTTCAATGAGGACACACTTCTGTTGGTATTTCAAGGCTTTCACGCTTATTTCTTTATCCAACCATTGAACTACARGCAGAAAAAAGAGCATTTCTCAAAGCCCTTGTTCCCAACTTCTGTACAACAACCTCTGCCATTCCCTTCTGCATCCCCATCTTCCAGAAGAGAAATCTCTCTTTTGCCATAAGACAATTTCTCATTAAGGTCCAATCCAAGCGGGATTAGACCCCACAAAAGCCTCCTGGTCATCCTGTGAAGCTGATTGCTACAAGAAACCCTATTTCGTTATCACACTGTAATTTATGGAGCTCAGTCCTGGGTTTTTACCCTCGCTCCTCAGGCTGGCAGGCTGTCTGCGATCCTTACACCTCTGATGGTTTCACACCTCTTCCAATTTCCTGCCTGAATGCATTTGGAGACAGTTTATATCTACATCCTTGGGTCAAAGCTGGAACTTTGATAACTGCTCTTCCCCTTCTAATGGACAGGAGAGGGATCATAACCCTTCAGTTTGCGAGGCTGGACAAACCAAGCTCAAGTAGGCTCCTCAATAAAATAGTATTTCCAGTGTCCTTCCAGTTTATACCCCTCTTTCTTGAGCAGAGATGTCATACATTTCAGTTGGTTTTCCAKGTAAGTTTTTATCATACCTTAATGCAGGGTTGCTCTCATTTTCTATATTACAATCTTAATCCCTGTGTTATATTTATAAATATATTGCATTTATGGCTTTTAAGTAAAGCCCTTTGCAGTCTTACACTGATGAGCCATAACATAAGGGATAACTTCCAGCTCCACTCCTCATTGCAATGTTTGGATCAGCATCTGTGAACACAGGGCCAATGCYTTTTTTGCCTTCAGCAGTTGGCATTGAGTAACCAACACAATTTTCACAGGTTACAGGTASCCCAGACCAGCTGATGCCTGAGTTTGTGTCCAGAAATACAGCGAGACCTTATRGGTTTGAGTCTATTCCCCTGTAGAYGACAATAATTTGAGCTTTGGGTTGAAGAAACTCTCCAAATACTGAAATGACCTGTGAACTCTGCCAAAAAACGATGTCACRTTTGCAGGCCAGCTCCTCCCCACTGAAATCCCGTAAATTGCTGTGTTGAGTGAGACGTGAGCGCTGTCTCCCAAGCACAGCGAGGTAGGAAGGCTGCCGTCCAAGTATAATAAGAAAATTGCCTTAGCCTTTCAGGGGAACACTTACCTCCCCAGTTCATATGCTGCATAGAGATTTTAATAAAGTAGAATATTGCAGAAAAAGTTGTTTCATTTCATCTGCTTCACTTAAAAAAGTAAAAAAAAAAACCCAGTGAAATAGCAGAAGGCAGAGAAAAATTCCCTTCCTGCAAATGTGTATTTTCAGCCCAGCCTGACAGCGGTGCCCTCAGCCAGAGCAGAGCCCAGCAGCTCCTCCATGGCAGGCACAGCCTTGCAGAGGCTCCACATCATGTGCACAAACCTCACTAAAGGACCAGAAAGCAACACGTCTGCCTGTGCACTTACACTGCCCCAATGTGCTGCTGCAGAGGCATCTCCTACCCCCATGGGAGGTAAACGGCCCCTCCTGCACTGTGGGGCATCCCCAGCCATGGGACAACCATTCCATGATCCCATGAAATTCAGKACACTGCTCTTCACCCAGGGACAATCCCCAGCCCTGCACTGTGSCTCCTGCACAGCCCAGGGAAGTCACACCTCGCTTTTGTCACCTCAGTGGCTCATCTAACACGTGAAAAGCCATGAAAGAGCTGGCAGATGAGCTCTGCTGGACGGATTTCAGTGCCTGTCTCTGGCTCTGCTTACGCTGCTCTTCATCTCCATGGTGATTAGAGACAGGTCTGAAGTGGCAAATTTGCTGAAAGGCCCAGCCATGCAGACTGAGGAGCGTAACGAGAAAACGAGTGTTCGGATCGAGCAGCCCCATGACCTCTGCAAGAAATAGAGGCTGGAAGAACCTAGAAATACATTAACCTGGGTAATGTATGRGATGTCAGTAGCCACTGATAGTGATAATGGACTTCTATTTCCTCCTGAGCATCCCAAACTCCCTGATGTCACACTATTTATTAAAGAGCACCTGAGCGATCAAAGAAACACACAGGTCTCCCGGAATTATCACAACCATAYTGAAAATGAGTTTTAATCACTGTCCGTGCCTCGAAGTGCTCATTAGAGACATGCCTACCTGGGCAGGTGCCATTGTCACTAAATACCTGTATTTCCAGCCAAAGCTGCAGGAACACAGGGCAGCTCGGGCTCCAGAAGCTGCCGACACGCCTGGACAGAAAACAGCCATGAGAGCAGGTGGCACCAACTGGGGCACTGTCCCCAACAGGACCCCCAAACCCGACTGGTTCATGTCACTACAGCATGAAGGACCAGCAGAGCTGCTCCAGGACCATCTGCATTTCTCCACACACCACGTCCTGTACCTCCTGCGAGGCAAAAAGGGAGCCTCTGACATAAGGAAGATGACAGAAAACAAGGCTGCTGCCTGATTTGCACGCTTGGATGGCAYCGAATGAAACACACGGCGCTGTGGAGTTTCTGAGCCAGGCTTATAAAGATGAGGGAAAAAAAAAAAAAACAAGCCACCAAACAACTGGATTTTCTCTAATCAGACAGATAATATTTACAGCCTACGGGTGGTGCCAAAATATTTCAGGAAATGCCTAAGCCGGTCTGAATAAAAGCTCAGGAAAACACAGTATTTAAGGACAGCAACTCTAGCAGCAAGAATGAAAGCTTTCCACCCTCTGCCAGCCTCCTCACACAGTTTAAAATGATTGCCATATCATATCATACTGCAATTATCAAGGCTAAGCTCATTTTGCAATCTCCGCTGCAAATTAAGTTCTGAGTTGAACATATAAAAGACCAGCATAAAAATCAAAGGATTCATGTAAACTGCAAGGAGCAGAACCAAGGCACGCTGTGCACAGACAGCACACTGAGGTCTAATCCACCCCACTCAATCCTGCACCGAGAGACCTGAGCTTCATTTAAGCTACTCCTTCCAGTAAGGCATAAACACTATGCTTGAAAAACCCAAACCACAAAGCTTTTGGCCCGTTTTTCAGAGTAATCTACCAGCTTTGACTGTCTGCCCTGGACTTACCGCGGAGAGGACAGAACACAAGCACTGAGTCCCTGGGAAACGTTGGAGTTCCATCGCTTTTTTCCCAGTGAAATATTAGATACGTCTGTATCTTTTCCCTCGCACAACCACAACAAATCCCATCCTGGAGGTATTTTGTTTCCCCCCTCTCAATTACCAATTACATCCACAGACGCAGAAAACCACAGGTCCTGCAAGGACCACGTGTCTGTTTTGTCCTGTTTGTGCATTCAGACCAGACCTGTCTCTGCAAGTCTCTCAAGCACACCCAGAAACAGCCACGTGCAACAAGTGCTYGCACCCCTAGGAGAAAATTCAGGGRAACTATTTCCAAAGAACGTGCAAAACCAATTATTTTCTGGTAACTGGGTGGTGCCATCWTTACCTGCTCAGGCTTCAGGCCGGGGGGGACCCAGGCGTACTCCTCCAGGGCACAGCCCGARTCGTCGTCAGAAGTCGAATTCCTCTGGAAGTCAAACATGAGCTTCGTGACTGTCTTCTCCATCTCCAGAGGCATTACTGTTACGATGTGCTCTTCCTGGGAGCACTTACAGTGAAGGCAAATCTTCCTGCAARGAGAGGAAAGAGAAAAGGAGATGCCCCAGTGAGCAGCGCTTTAAATTAAAGAAAGCAATCCCAGCCAGTTGCTGGCCTGCAGAGACTGAACTCAACCCTTTCTTACACTCCAGCATTTTCTAACACAGGATCTGTCTCTCTTATGGGGAGGAAATAAAAGTCCATATTTGCTGTAACAACGCTTGGCAATCCATCTGAGTCAGACTGTCCAATGCTTGGGGATATGCAATAAAATGTCCCTTTACTRCACCCCAAAGAGTATTTCCAGGGGCCAGCACAGGCACAGGCTGTGCACCTGCCTGGTGGGGGCTGACATGCCAGCCAGAATTGCAGAGTCATTACCCAATTTAGAACAACTGAACACTTCACTAAAGTGGGAAATGGTGGATTGACTGGGAAGCTGTGAATGACAAGTCCCTTTAGCATGCTGATAGCATAAATTTGCTTATTAAAGTGGCATAAAAATTGATTACAGTCTGAACATATAAAGCTAAATTAAATTAAGGGAGGCTACAAAACCCACAGTCACACAGCAATGGAATCTCAACCACCCGGCTGGGTGGCACACACTGCAGCTCAGCAGCTCGGGGAGAAAGCACAAGAACTCAAAGAACAGCCCATAGGTTGCAATTCAACAGCCATTAGCTTAATTCACTGCAAACATCACTTATTCTCAACACTTCTTTAAAGGGGCTGCTCCTGCAGCTCATGGCCTGTGTCAGGTTTTCTTCACAGGCTTGAACCTGAACTTTTATCTGCAGGGCTGCAAGSACAGCACAGAATCAYAAAATGGTTTGGGTTGAAAGGGACCTTAAAGATCATTCAGTTCCAWCATCYCCTGCCAGGGRCAGGGACACCTTCCACTAGACCCAACTGCTCAGAGCTCYATCCAGCCTGGCCTTGAACACTTCAATGGATGGRACATCTACAAGTTCTCTGGGTAATCTGTGACAGGGCCTCACCCCTCTCAGAGTGAAGAATTCCTTCCTAATATCCAATCTAAACCTATTTTGTTCCAGTTTAAAGCCATTCCCCCTTGTCCTATCACTTTATGCCCTTGTAAAAAGTCCCTCTCCAGCAATCTGGCAGGCTCCTTGAGGTACTGAAAGGTCACCCCAGAGCTTTCTCCAGGCTGAATAATCCCAATTGTCTCAGCTTTTCCTCACAGGAMAGGTGTTCCATCCCTCCAATCATCRCACCCCTTCRCCAYGGTAACAGCAAAGGACAAACYTGGCTGAAAACACACCCCAACAAAGAAAAAGAGGTTAAAGGGAATGCTGATAAATTGGCTTCTATTTCTGAAAACTGAATGCTCTTTCACAGGCTGGGTCAATGGTATCTATTTTAAAACAACCACACAGGATTCTGAATTAATTTGCACTAATGAAGCACCACTGACTTCTGAGGAATGAGATAAGGTTTCACTTGGGTAGCAGAAGGGAGACATCTCAGAAATAATAAGGTACCACACAGAAAGCAAGGGAGCAGTTGCCACTGCAGGTTTCTGTGCTCKGAGGTAAAGCGAAGAAATTCAGAGGGAAGCAATAGTTAAACCCGGGGGCTGGAATTTTTAAACACCTTYCCTTCTCTCTCACTGCTGTGTACAAGCCAGCTAAGCATAGCAGTGCTCGGATCCAGCTTCAAGTCTAAATTTCCATTTGGCCATTACAGCACAAAAAATGCACTCTAGCAAAAGTCAAGAGGCTCCGTTAAGTCAAGCCAGGGAGATTTGCCAGATTTTCCCATTTCCTGCCTTTCATCAGATTTAAACCACACAGCAACCCCCACACACCCCAGCGTCTGGTTTGCGTCCAGTCGGGGAGTCTCGGCATCGCCTCTGGCTGTTTCCTTAAAAAATAATCAAGGTACCATTTCATGTGAATACTTTAATTAATCAGCTACCGTGGAAGGGCGTGGAAGGGGCACTCTGCCTTCAGCAAAGTCATTGGTATCGTTGCTGTTTCCATCTCATTTTACGCTACGATTAAAAGCAGCTCAATAGGCAACAAGATGTTAAGAATAATTCATAGATCCCCAGATTTGGCACTGGAGATAGTTATTCTAAGGGAGCTCAGGATTTAGCCAAATTTTGACTTTAGGGATATTGATCACGAGCTTCAAAAAGGGACAAACCCAAAAGTCTTCTGGGAGGATGAGCATTCCAACAGGGAAAAAGCCATCTCAGACTCCTTCCTCCTTCCCACTCCAGACACATCCCCTTCAGGAGATGGGAGATGGCAGGGAAGCATCAGAGGTTTTGGCTTTTAATGAATGAGATAAATCAGGACTTGTAATAACAAAGAATGAATAGGTGAGATGTATGATCAGTCAGACCTCAGAGGTCACTCCCACCCCTCCACACCACACAAGCCAGGAGCTTGAGGACTGGATTGGGTAGCTCATTTACCCCAGCCTCCCTCCTGCCCCATCCCAGGCAAGCGAGTACTGCCCGTGAGTGGCCTCCCCACTCAGAAAAGCAGAAGATGAAAACAACACATKCAGCTGTATACTCAGTAGTGATGTCCCCAAGCCAGGACAACTCTGCACCATTAAAACCTGACCATCTSCATGCCACCTCCCTGGGCAAACTGCACAAAAATCAACTTCTTGCCTCTGGGATATTCAGCTTTTTTTCCCCTCATTAAAAGCAGATGATTAACAGCTTTAATTACAATTTTCTTTACATTAGGATATGTTGTTTCATGGGAACAATACTGAGTGTCCTAGGAGTGTCTTTCCACTTCTGTGATCAGGTTTCCATGACTTCTTCACATAGGTCTCACTTACTCAACTTTATTTTATCATCTTCCAGCACACTATAATTAAAAATAAATCCCCATAGTAAAAATTTAATATCAAAATGTACATTTCAAATGTGAGATGAAATTGAAAAAAAAGCCAGTTTTCCCCTGCTGCCCTCGGTGCAGAGCAGCACAACGCGAGACGACGTACGAGTCAGTGCTCACCCGTGCCTGCAGTGACCACGGTGACAATGTGGGTGCCACTGCCATGGCAGAGAGCTGGTGGGTGCTGGAGAGGAGCAGGGCCAGCTGGCAGCCTGCCTGGCTGTTCCTCGTTAGTCAGCACCATGGGAAGCACGGCACAACCTGGAGATGCTCAGCACATGGCTGTRTCACACACCTTGCACAGCCAGGGTGCTGCAGCACGGGTGGGGGGCACCTCTTCCCAAAGGAAACCTCTCAGCTCGGCTTGGCTGAGCCTCMCCACCACCAAAACCTCAGCATCAACAACCCCTGCTGCCTGTGCAGCCCTGCAYGACTTCAGAAGAGCGCAGGCAGCTGGGTTTTTTAAAGCAAGAATAAATTAACACCGATCACTGTCTGGAAATCCCATCTYCATTCACGAGCCTTTCCATCCTGCTCTCATCCCAGGTCTGCAAGTTTGTCTCGGGGAAAAACCTGCCCTGGCGACTCAGAGACATCACCAGCACCAGGGAGGGAACAACGCAGCAAGGATGGCTGACAGCACGACTGGCTTTGGGCACGGAGGGTAAATAAAGGAGCTTTTAAGCAGCTGTAGCTCATGGGCAGGGGGGAGAGGGGAGCGGAGGCAGCCAGGCTGCTGCGGGAGGCACGGGCTGGGGAGCACCGGCGGGGCTGGGAGGCACCGAGCTGTGCACAGAGCTGTCCTGCGGCGGGGCCAGGGCGGCGGGAAGCAAATGGGGAGAAAAAAGAACATTTCCTGGTGTCAGATTTAGCTGGAAAGGAGCCTGCCTTGAATTGACTTCACATGGTACGARGCAGCAACGGCGCAAAAACAGACTGAAAAATTTCTTCTCCTCCAGGCCAGYGAAGTTACAAGATGGATGTGTTTTATTTTGCATTGGCTGCTTTTACGTGGTGCTCCCGGAACAAGTCCTCCTCAGAGACTTTAAGCCCATTCCTGATCCTATCCTTACCCACACCTTGGTGCCCGAGGAAGGTGCAAATAGATCCACCACCCCAAGCCAGCTCTTTTCGCTCAACACGGGGAATCTGAAGCAAACAGGACCCCACACACCAAGCAGAGAACCTGGCTTCCAAGCCCCTCTTTTTTGGGATGCAGAAGCGCACTCCCAGCTCCGGTCCACCTACGTAGATCCTGACACAAAACCAATTGACCCGAGAGGTCTCTGCGATGAGGCAGCCCCTTGTTGTACATCCCTGTTAGCAAAGCACAGCCTCTGCCATCTCTGGRGCCTCCCACAACCCTTTCATCTCAGCAATGGCACCGACAATAAGCTAAACCACGCTGAAAACACCAGTGCTGTGAGAGAGGCTCTGGAGAGAGGTGTGAGAGTGACCCCAGCTTTCTGAAGAGAAATGAGGTCTCCCTGCTGTGAAAARCCAGCAGACTCCAAATGGGGAAAGCACAAGCAGAGCAAAAAAGTCAAGAAGGAGAGATGGAGGGCAACCTGGCACCAAGGCAAAGGAGGTCCTTGCTAATGATGTGTCCAGCAAAGAAGAGAAAGAGCCAGGAGCAGCCTCTGTTGTCAGCTTCTGGGGTGGCACAGGCAGGATGGGGCTCTCTAGGATGCTGAGGGCAGCTCATCCCAGCCTGCAGGTGAAACTCCTGGCCACAGGGCTCTTCCAGTTTGGTGGATGTGCATGCACATCCTAATGCAGCAAACAGCAACAAGGCAAAGCCTGCCCAGGCTGGGATCCGCAGATATTCTGAGGAAGGGCAGCCCAAGAGCCCAACCCCTCCCGGCAACAGCAGGAATGAAGGCAGAGTTTAAAATTGTGGCAGAAATGTTAAAATTCCTCTCGGACAAAGAAGGAACTCGGTAAACAGCCCTTATCACCCAGCAGCGCTGCTTATCTCTGCTTCTCACTTGTTTCTTCTGGGATGGAAATAAATGGGCTGCRTCAGGGAGCAGCTCCGGCTCYAGACAAAGCGAGAAGCAGGAATGCCACGGCCGTGCAGGGCCATGAGATGCCTCTGCTGCGCTCCCTAAAACAGGATTTGCATGCAYTTGTGCCCACATTAACATGCAAGGTCTGGAATCCCTCAAAAAGCAATTGTCTGCTCTGCTGGTGGGGTGTGTAAGCGCAGACGGACAATTCCTTTCCCACTTGGCTCGAGACACACACAGCAGCCTCATCTCTTTCCAGCACCGTGCCATCATTCTGACTGCAATGAGGCTGTTGGGTCAGCCATCAGTCAGTAAATCACAAAATCCCAAAACTTCTAGGAAAAGGGARAGGCTCAGGATTTGGGGCAGCTCATATGACCCCTGAGTCTCTTAACAAGGGCATCTCAATAGCCTTGCCTGTTATCTCCTCCCCTCATTTGAGAGCTAATGAGGCACCTTCCCGTCCCAAACCAGCTCCAGCCATACAGACCCGTTTTTCCAGACCCCACAGGCAGGGCAAACATTTATCTAGATGGAAAAAGTCACTTCACTCTGTGAAGTCCAGAGTCTCCCCATTGGGAGAGCCCAGCAGCTCTTCTCCAGCACGGGGAAACTGAGGCAAGGAGCAACCACAAGCAGCACCCAGCTGTGGCTTCCCCACAGATACCCTAAACAACAGAGGGGTCCCATTCTTTAGTGCTCAAAACAGACAGCTCAGGCTGAGGTTCTGCCTCTTTCTCCAACGTGTCTAACACAATATTTGAACCAAATTGTCCCAGTAGCCCCATCCTGCTGCTGCCCGTGGCCTCAGGTCCTGTGGATCTCAGTGACAAAGGGGCATCTCTCCAGACAAAACATGTCTGCAACTTCCCAGCTCTTCCAATCACTGCAGCTGATAAAAACCCAACCTAACAGCGGGAATGAACTGCAAAGACTCTGTGATAGCTGGGTTGAAAAGGAAGCTGAGCAAAAGCTTTTACCTGYCCAGYTGTGCTGCAGGAGGAGGATGAGGTGAATTAGACACTCGTACCTACAACAGCAGGAATTCAAAGTCTAAGGACAAGGTGCCCTTGGTGGCCTGCAAGGACAGTCAAGGGATGCCAACACTCACCTGACACAACATGCTGTGGGAACAGCTGGCTTGAGAGATCAACATCAGGTGGTAGCAACAGAGCTGGCAGAGCAGTAATGCCAGGAAACCAAGGAAGATAGAAATAATCCCATAATAAAGTGTTACATCCCACAGATGCAAGTCCCCCAGATCTCAAAGGCCACAGGAAGAGCACGTGTAGCCACCCATCTCCATAAATGTCTGCAGTGGGTGGGGAAAGGATGAGAGGATGGAAGAGTTGCAAACCAGACCCTTCTCCATCTTCCCCATCCGTCTTCTCTCATCCCCTCACTTGATTTGTTCAAGGCAAATCACTTCCCAGCGTTGTTTTATTTGTAGTTCCCTCTTGACCCCTRCAGTGCCCACAGCAGCAGTTGTGAAGGTATCCAGGACCCCACTGAAGCTTTTATGACAAAGSCCATTTCCACTCCTGGAAAAATTCTCCTCTCTGGCTAACGTTGTCCATGCTTGGCMTCAGGCTGGAGACTAATTTTATTTTTAAGACTCATCGTTTACCAATGCAAAAACCATTCTTGCTTAATTAAGAAAAARAATAAAGAAAGAACTATCCCCAGTAYTGCCAGTTGCAGCCAAATATGAGCAAAAGCAGCCTCTGAGGAWTTTCCAGTTGCTCTGTTTTTATCCTGAATCAGGACCATCTCTTTCAGAAGCAGGTAGAACATCTGCCCGTGGGTTCCTACTGCCCTGTCCCTAAACTCCTGCTTCCTTGAGGCACGGCCTGGGGCAGCCTCCAGGCTGCTCCCAATCCTGTTATCTGCAGTGTTGGGCACAACACACTAGAGGAGACCAAGAAATTAGGACAAARCACAACACAGTGCACAAACTCCCCGAATTCCTCATCTGATCCGTCTGGTGCCCTCTCAGACAAACAAGGAATCACTCAACCCCAGACCAAAGTAACACCCCAGGACGAGAAAGGAAACATGGACCAACCTTTCCAGCCTGTGGCTAAAGCCAGTGGGGAGCTGGGGTGCACCACTGGCCATACTGGGGAGCYCAGGTGCATCCCAGGGCTCTGCAGTGAACACAGACCCCTGCTTGGGCTCCAGTTTCTCCTTGGAAGAGCCCCAGGGTGTTGAAACACCCTCTTGACCTGAACYACACTGCCAGGCTGCTCCCATGAGCCGCAACCCCTGACACCAACTGTGAAAATTCTGATGCATAAAGATGAGATGGTTAAATTAAAGGATATTAATAACTCGGCGGCTCTCAGAACTCTCCACTTGGTGCTCTCAGGATATTTTGCAGAAGATTTAATATTTTTTTTTCATAATAGAGGTCAGACAGAAGTGGGCAAAGTGCTACACCCCTGTGAGCTGCAGATCAAGCAAAGGGGGAAGAAAGAAGAGGCAGAAGAAGCTGCAGTGAGCCCCAGCCTGTTGCCCAGCCATGCTACCAGGAGAAAAGGCATCCAACAGGCTGCTCCCTCACATCCAAGATGACTGAGGCAGCCTGCCAGCTCACAGGCTTACCGCTACTCTCAGCATATTTATGTTAGGGTTGGTTTTTTTCCCCTTAAAGGTCCAGCTCTTAGCCTACAGAAACAATAAAAACCGCATATTTTTCCCCRGTCATGGAGAAGAAATGCAAACCACTAGTTTCCAAGTTGAAGAGAAGAACAGGCTCAGCARCAGCAGTAATGAGCCTGAAGCTGGTGAGCAAACAATGCTGAAGCCAAGCTCATAATTATGAAAGGCAGAACAAGGTACAGGATGGGCAGATGCAGGGGCTGTGGACATCCAAGAGGTTTTAGTGTCCCCCATGGCAGGACAACTRAAATCCCAAGGATCCCAGAGACCCCTGGCTGATGCTGATGGGAATGGTGTAGGGGAAGTCTCAGGGGAGCAGGCAAAGCAGAGTCCTGAGAGACTCTCCCTCTGGGCTCCCCATCCAAGAGCCAATATGGGTATGGGTGACAAAGCCCTGCCCTACCCTGAGGGTTATCTTGTCAGATTTTAATGATACCATTGGATGACTTTTCAGCCTAACCAGATGGAGAGCTGCATCAAAGGGGGTTCTTTCTGCTTTGTTCTTAACTGAACTGAGAAAATTCCGAGCCTGAGGTTCTGGCACCCTGGGTACAAACCCAGCTCTCCACTGAGAAAACTGTCTCTGTTCAGTATACGGATCTTCACTGTTTTCTCAAGTTTGAATAACCCTGGGCTCTCCACAGGCAGTATTTATCTTCCTGCCCCTCTCTTCTCCCCATGCCATGCCATGCCATGCCATGCCATGCCACGCCACGCCACGCCACGCCACCCCACCCCACCCCATCCCATCCCATCCCACCCCATCCCAATCCAATCACTCCAAACTGGCCAAGCTAAGTGGGTTCCCAGTGACCTGCCCCAGGGCTGTACGTGCTATTTTAAGGGCCTTCACCAGTTTGCATTTGCAGCATGACAAACAGAAACCACGGGAAGCAGTAAACATGCTGCAATCCAAACATCTYCCAGACCATACGTCCTGAAGGAAAAAAAAGCCTGGCTGGGAGGCAAAAGGCTCAGAAGCAGGATGAGCTAGGCTGTAAATGGTCATGATTTCCAAAGTTAAGGCTCAGACAGTGTCCCCTGAGACAGGCAGTGCTGACCTGCTTGCGAAAGCAAACCCTGCCAGCCTGATCCGTGCCTGTGCGGGCTGAGCCTGCCCGGCTGCCAACAGCAAATGCGCAAGGCTGGGGCATTCTGCTAAGCCGGGTCTGGCTGTCAGAAAACACACAACGGGAGCAGATTAAAATACGGAGCAAAATATAATCTTGTTAGCTGCAGACAGTTTTACTTTACAAATCTTTATCGCGGGCTCAAGCCGGCACCCTTATAAACACAAGGCAGCGATGCGAGACGTGTAAGTGCTCCCACAGCAGGCGACATAATCGCCAAATGAAAATAAGGCAGATAAGTTACAAGATAAGAGAGCTAGAACTGAAAGGATGACACTGCATCTGGTGCAAATAATTATTTTGGCATTATTCTGTCCAGCGCTAATCCTCCACTCCTCTAAAAGATTCAATCACTGTTTGGCACTGCCAAGGAATCATGGCTAGAAAACAAAGAGTAACTGGATTAAAATCTTTCCACGGTCATAGGTCACGTCTGTGTCACATCTGCTTAAAATGTTCCTTCAAGGGACAAGAAAAATAAAGGAAATTGGACTTGAAAAGATTGCACTGGAAAACATAACCCCCAGGTTGCAGCTCTAGGTTGGCTTGCAGTTTGCCATTCTGGCATGAACAAGAAGGGCTTAGAAAGATTATTACTTTAAAACTTTCTATTCTCAGGAAGGCAAAACCAMCACAATAAACATCTGAACAGCAACGTCCTCATTCACAGCCCCAGCCAGCATGCAGTCTGCTCAGAAAATGTGCAGAGAACYCGGGCTTCTGGRGCTGCATTTACCRGAGCAATACAATTAACACCRAAAAATGAGGATTTTTTAACTCCTGTYAGAGCCAGCTGAGCCTTCCTGATTATTGTTAAAACGAAAGTCCACTACGAAGGCATCAGCGTTTCTCCCTGACGTCCTGCAGCTGTAGAAATGCAATTTAACAATTAACCTTTTACATCCATAAACACAGGGAACAGCAAAGGCTGGGAAAACAGCGCAGCCAGCCCCTCACAGCTCGCCAAGCTTTGCTCAGGCACACCGAGCAAAGTTAGCAGGCAGCTGCGTGCATCCACTGAACGATCTTTATTCCTCCCCCTCCTCCCTTCTACTTTCTATCCCCCCTAAAAATCCCTGACAAATTTAAAGTCGCTGGCCAAAGGCAGCTGCTTACCTGTTCCTAGCGCGGCAGGAGAGAATCTCTGGTGTTGGCCAGCTGTCCTAGCTGTGCCCGGTGCCTCTGGGCTGCTCGCAGGACCAGCCGGAGCACCGCAGTGCCATAAAGCATCCCTCGCTCCCGGCTGTGCCCGGCGCCAGCGAGGTTTTGTCGGAGCCTTTCAGAGCCGGCACGAACCGAGCGCTCCGCGTTCCCGAAGGAAACCTGCCCTGGAAAAACGGGCCATTCCTGCCCCGCGCCCGAAGCGYTCGCCTCAATCGCCTGGCTCTGAAATCCGGCTCCGGAGGGTGCCTCCCTCCTCTCCGCTCCCAATCCGCACGAACCCGGCAGCTCCCCCCTGCAGCCTGCCTTTCACTGAGTGAGTGACCCTCGGAGGTGGCGAGAGGATGTCCAATTTGCTCGCCGAGCGCAAGGCATTAACGAGGAGCGATGCAGCCCGGCGAGAATAATTGGCGGCGCGGGAGCGGCGCGGGGCTCGGCTGTTGCATTGCTCTCCTCTCCTGCATGTTAATGAGCAATGATGTCAGCAAGCCAAAGTCACCGCATCCCACCCGGACCGGCGGCCCGGCCACCCGCCCCTTTATTTACATGGAAATCAGCCCTCTCTCGCAAATCAATAAATCCTGTAGGCTGCTTAGGCAATGGGAGAGAGGGGGAAAAAAATACCCTCCTCTCTCGCTTGCGTGTTTCAAAGAGTTGGCTCCACACCAGCAGCCCAAATTGAATGGTGTGAAGACACTAATTATCYTTCCCTTCTTGTTTGATGCTGACCGAACCTCAACTTGCTGTCAAACTTCAGGCACCGCTTCTTAGGTACGCGGGCTATTAGCGCAATGAKCCGCTGGCTCCGAGCAGCGTATCATTTTTCTCCTGGCTTTCAATGCCCTCTTAATTATTTTCCACAGTCGTTTGCTATGATTCCCTACAGGTTTTTAGACGCAGCGTGTTTGTCACCAGCAGGGCTAAATATTCCGGGAAATACAAATTATTAGCGTGGCWTTTTGGTCACCGCATATTTTAATAAATTTCCTCTCATAGGGCCACGACAGATGAACGATTCACACCTTTTTTATGTGTGTCTCAGGTGAGTACTTCGAGCGCCAGGAATACACCACCTCCACAGGGATGCTAAGCCTCTTTCCCCTGTGTTTCCTTCCCCTCGGAAAAGAAAACGCAGAGAAGCAGCTAYGCTGCCAAATCTTGTCTGCTGCTCCTAAAGCCCGTTGCTTGGGAATTTGGTGGTCAAAAAATTCGAGTCAACTGGAGGACAGCACACTTCTCAGTTTTTGCATTTGCAAAAAGTGAGTGAAATTYGAAAAACTAGTTTCTGTGGACTTCAAAAAAAAACCCACAGAAAGCAAATAAAACTCTCCCAACACACAGTGCTTCTTGTTGAGGAATACACCCTGGTTCAGRTAGGTGGGCTTCAAAGATGCAGATTGGGATGGAGATTAAAATGAAYTTTAAACTCTGGGTGGAACCCTGAGACAAGAGGCCGTGAACTGCCAAYCTTTGGGATAACAAAGGACATGAAGATTGGAGATGCCAGTCAGGTGGACGTGACAGGGAGAGGGAAGCAGGAGTTAAAGACTCAGGTAGACTCACACTTGGATAGACTGAGGGGATAAAAGCTCAGGAGTTCYTTTCTTGGAGGGTCCTCCTCGGAGGCACCATCTCAGGCTACTTCTGTGTTGCTGCTCYGGGAATGAATGACTTTATGGAACAGGACATCTGAGACACGGCTTTGGGAAACCTGGGGCCGAACCAGTGAGGAAATCTGGTGGGGCCATGAGTGGGGTGCATGGGGAACCCAAACAGGGCTCCTGCTGGCTCAGTGGAGCCACCACCGTGAAGGGACTTTGGTCCCAGAAGTCAAAGTCTCTGGCCTTGGGATGTGACTGACAGAGAGTCTTGTGAATGGTCAGAGTGGGAAGTTTCCTTAATATTCTGTTGCACATTCCTGACTTTTGAGGCCTGACTCCAGATTTCAGAGCCCTYGATTTTGGCAATATTAGCTATGTTTACAGAACACAGAAGGATGCAGAAACTACAGCTGTGAGTCTTTCTGCAGCCTCAAATGCTTTAAATTATTATTATTAAGGCTCATAAATTAGGTTTAATTACATGGAATTATACTCAAAATCTCAAGAGTGACATCTTCAGCTGGGACAAACCAGCCCAGCTCCCACTCAGAGCCTCCCCAAGTTACTCAGCCAAGTGGGACAAACCAAGAATGTGCAGAGATCTGAACTGCCTTTTTTTTTTTTCGTTTAAATTAAGTCTGAGCAGCAAGCTCAAGAGCTGAGCACTGACTTACTGCATCCAGCCAAATCAGACCTTCCTTTCATGAAGGAAGGGCTTCTACTGGAGATAGCTGAAGTGTTGAGGATGGTCTCCTTCACCTCTTTCAACTACAAAGAGCAACAGAATTGTAGGAAAAACCTTCCCTGATCCTTCACCTTCCTAAACTGGCCCATTTTGCCCCTTCCAGCCTGAATCAGCTCTGCAGGCAGGCTGCCAGCTTGCCTCTCYATGGTTAACATGCCACGGCCCCAAGATGATTTACTTTTCCTCTTAAAYTCAGAACATGTTGATTACAACACAAAGGAAATGAGACAAGACTGAATTGGGCAAAAGCAAATAAAGAAGCCTGCTTATAAAATGATAATGTTGAGCAGAAATGCTGTAGAGCAGAAATTACCCRTGTTCCCTGGAAACATATCGCCAAAAGCACGCAGCAGTGACTTGGGGCTGCAACTGGCACAAGGAACACGTCCTGCTCTGTAGGGCACGTTTTGAAAGGGCTAATTTTCACCCAGCACACGAGTAAAAAATGTCTGACTTTATCTGCATTAACTTTCAAGGAGGAAAGGCCCTTTAGCTGCAAATCCTCTAGAGCAAAGTCTCTATTCCCACTCCAAGTGTTGAGGAGCAGGACAGTGAGCTGGTCTCACCCTCGGGGGAAAGGCTGGCAGGGCACGAGTGCCCAACCCCACATTTCTTGCACAACATCCTCTGTGCAACAATCCACAGCAGCTTCGATCACCCCACACCACCTGACACGATCCCACCCCGGGGCACGTGGCAGTGTCATCCCCACATGTCCCCAACCATTTTAAAGGTGAGCTCTGCTTGGCTTTCTCAGCCAACTGATCGTCCCCACAAAAGGATCGCACCAGGGACTGCAAACTTTTCACTGTAAGTTCATCCAGAAAGATAAAATGGGAGAGAGAATCACACAAGCTGAAGTAAAAGATCAGTAAAAGACCAATGTCTGTAACGCTTCAGCTGCAGGGCTAGCTGCGAGCAGGAGAGCTTTGTGTCTCCAAACAGCGTCAATGATCGTCATTGCTCCTGACAGACTTCTTGTTCCAATACCTGCAAATCTAAATATCCACAAAATCCAACCAACGGCCTCTTCTGAGACAAGAAATCAGATTAGAAGCTGCCACGTTTGGACACACAACTGTCTCAGGGAAATGGAAATGAGCCCTTCCYGCTTTGAAAGCTGCCGGTTCGCTGGCAATTGCTCCATATTACCGTTACCTACTGCGAGGCTTGTGAAAAGGTCATGTGTTGGAATAACTCCAGAAGGCACACAAGATTTCTTGACGGATTCTGCACATTATGCAGGTGAAATGGGTGTTTCATTAGGCAGCAAGGAGAATACTGAGCCGGTGGAGCACATTATCAAAGGTTAGGTGAAGGACTTGCACCATTACAAGGATGGATGCTGACAACTGCCAGCAATGAAGCAAACGAGCAGAAGTAAAAAAGCCACTAAAATAAAGAAAGATCAAGAGCAGGAAGCCCCTGCTTCAATGCAGGGGTGTGAGATGGACAGCTCTGCTTGTAAATGTAGCACCATCTCTCTTCCCTTTGTTGCCAGTTTTAATGATGAAGAGCCAAACCCAGTCAACTCTAAACTTTCTGCCATTTGCACAAGCCCATACCTACGGCTAATTTAACAAATCATTGCAAGAGCCCGTGTTTCATAACTGCTGTGCTTTATCACCTTGATGTATTGATTGTCTGTCAATCAATAGGGCTCCATGTGACAATGTTGACTCTCCTGATGACAATGGGCAGCACGGCACGGCCACGCGCAGCGACAGCAGACTGCTGTCCTCAAGGTCACCGGGCTACTAACCTGATGAATGTCAGATCAAGTTGCCTTTCTGAATTATTCAGTGATCATCCTCTGTTCTGCAGCATGCCAGGGCACTGCACAGCACTGTTACCTCAGGATGCCAAAAGAGGCTTCAGACTCTGCCACCCCAAAACGCTGCCCACAGGGACACAGAACATCCGGGACCAGGGGGATGACAGGTCCCCACCACCACCACCAAGCCCATCCTGGCTCACAGCCACAGGCAAAATAACAGATTTATTTCCCATTGCTCTTTCTGACCACAGAAATGCAGAATTGGATACTACAGAGGTTTTTTTCTGCTCCGTTCCCACACTCACCCTGTAATTTACAGAGCAATCTCCACTGGCAGAGCCAGTGCTTCCACCCCAGTGCCAGCATAAAATGAGCCCAGTGTGGTCCCTGGGCACAAGGCAGTGATTAGCAGCAGAATGACAGGCTGGAGAGGGCACAGCTTTGCAAACACTGGATGGGAAAGGCRAAGTGACTGCAAAAAGCTGTTGGTGACAGGGAAGGGAAATGACCCTACGTGGCAGGGCACAGCCCCACTCTGCCCAGCCAAATGCCTGGCTCTTCAGGAGACACACAGGGATGTGCCCACAGTRTGGGGAAAGCTCCTCAGAGAATATGAGTCATGGAATACAGGTCAGGGACTTAAATAAGGGTGAGCTTCCTTTTCTCTTTATTCTTTTTAAGCAAGGCAGCAAATGCTTCCCCACAGCTATTGACGATAGAAGCAGGGATGTCTCATCTTGAGGAAAAATGGGATAGACAGAGAGGCRAAGAGACCAACATCAGATGCAGATCATTAATCCCAAAACTTGGCCTTCTCCACTTTTCCTCAGGGCTGCCATTTGTACCTTCACRCGGCTGCTGCCTGAGACCAACCGAGACAGAGCCGCTCCTCCTGCTGTCACCGCTGCTGCCTCGCACTCGCTTTTGGCAGAGCCATGGGTACGGATCTGCACTGTCGGTCTGCAAGGAGGAATTTAGTTTTTAAAACACCACCGAGCCCAGCAGCAGCTGACGCAGAAAGGGAGGTACAGCCCATACGCACTGCGGCTGATTTTAGAGACAATTTTCTGTATTTCCGCACAGCTCACCCAGTGAGACAGGCCTGACCATGGCTGGAACCCCCTGGAGCATGGCCAGAGCTGGACACTGAGGTGTGGCCATGAGCTCATGCTGTGCTGCTCATGTCCTCTGGCAGCACTGAACCCCACAAATGCAGGGATGACGCCTCAGGGCATCCAGAGCACTCCTGAGCATCACTGCCCTGCACCTCAACCGCCTCCGTGTCACGGCACCCCAAAATGACCCTCACCCACCCCAGCACTGCACACCCTGGTGTGACACAGAGCACACCAATAGAGCTTCATCAATCACTACCTCTTCCTCTTTCTCTCTCTTTTTTTTTAATCACCTTAATGCAAGAAGCTTTAGAGAGCTTAACACAATAAGGCTTTCATAGCCTCCAGCTTCCACGCGGCACTAATATGTTTTTTACTTTTATATGTTGAAATCAAATTTGTAACTGAATGTGAACAATCCAGATGCTCCTGTGGTTTTCTTCCCTTTGCTAGCCTGATAGGCTTCTCATCTGAAGACTTTTWAATAGTGTCCTTTAATGATGTCTACAAAAGCCTCATTAAAGCACTCCATTGTAATTTAAGCTAAATAAACYCAACACAGTTATTTTTGTAATCGTGTATTTTTCTTGGGGCCTTTCCACAAACAATAAAGCATTCACTGAAAATATGTTACAAAGGAAACGCATAAATCTTCAGCTTATCTGGTAGTATGTTTTCCAAAGATCTAAACCTTTGATCAGCAACAAATTAATTTTCCATTTATACAAAATAGGAGATGTATTTTCAGGATAACCAACTAACCCTGCAAGTCTGCACTGACATGTGCCTTGGCAGCAGCTCAGGACTCCCTTGCTGCCGCCCTTCTTGCTGCCTGACACTGTCAGGGTCGCTGTCACATCAGATGATTTTTATTTTATTTTTTGGCTTCAAACCTGTCTAACAGGGTGTTTCGGGTCAGTGGTTAYGTCCTAAGGATTCTTGTCTTAAGTCACTGAGCTCCTCTCTGCAGCAGCCATGCACTGCCTGGTCCCAATACCAAGGCTGTGAATCCCCCAGGAATCTGGGGCTGGACCATCTCCATGCTCAGAGGCGAGTCTTGAGCCAGCCCAGTCTTGGACAGGYGACACAAGCCTGGTTTTCACCTCCTTAAACCAGACTGTGCACATCTTTCCTGGCTGCCAGCGGGATTTCTGGGCTTTCCCTGCCCTGGCTGGCACCACATGGGCCCCTGCTTCCAGTCAGGTGCCACAGGCAGGTCCCAGGGCTGCACAAACCTCTGGCCAAACTCTCCTGACACCACCAAAGGTCTGAGATGACACGCTTCTACTCCCACCCGAGACACAACTGCATGCTCTTTGCCCACTGAGAGAAAAGACCTGTTTGCTGCTTGTACCCAAACTGCATCAAATGCACAGGGAGGTGGAAAATTCAGCAYATTTTTAGATCCAGACAATTCTCTTGTAACATGTCAAGGAGGAAATCATGCACCTTGGGTCATTGGGAATAAAAAGGGGCTTTCACAATGTCTCCAAGTTTGCTCGAAGTCTTAAATTTCCCAATGTATCTGCAGACATGGGGAAATCAGACATGGTCAGGAATGCATCTGGCTCCTCACCTCCCAGCTGACCAGTGCGAAGAAAAGGTTTTTCCWTTCATACCTGAGAGCAAGAAGTGGCCCCTGGATGACATAAAACCATAGTGCCAGCAAATGGACTGGCACGTGCTGTTTCAGTACACCCCAACTCCACAAGACTTCGACCATCCAAYCAATCCTAACCCTAAACCCTTGATTTAAAAAAAACCTCCTCCAAAACATAGAAAACAATAAAATTATGAAAAGTAGCATCTCTATTTCAGCTTGGGCAGTTTCCCAGACCCAGCCCTCTTAGGACCAYGGCCCAGTGCCCTTCCTGGAATGCAGAGAGGGTCATCCTGTCTTAGGATGGCRAGGTTCCCAGCCTGGCTGTCCCACTGGTTGAGACTGGATGGAGCTCCAGTGTCCTCCAGACAGCCTGGCACTGCACACACATGACARGAGATGTTTGCTATTCTTCCCTTTGTTTTAATTAGCAATAACAAGTTGTTATCGTGGCTTGACATTTGTTCATACTTAGGAATAAATTGCTTCCTTGAATGATACGCTGAGATTACAACRGGCTTTCTGTGTTTGTGTTGGTTTTAGTAGCTCGTAACAAACCATGAAATTCATTGCTCTTGCCACAAGCACCCACGAGATGTGCCAACCAGGGTGTGATTTATACRCAGCTCAACTCATGGAAATTAAAAGGTTTTAATGTTGCCTGCAAGAAGTCCAGGGTTTAAAATGTTATACAGCTGAATTACAGGAGAAGAGAATCCCAGATGCAAGCCACTGCATTGTTTTATCTGCCTAAGGACTCAACATAAAAGTCAGGGTAAAAATAATTCACTAAATATTAATTAAGTGTATAATTGGGACAGCCTTTTTGCGATAAGCCTTCTGGCCTGCRAGTTACTTCATTCTCATCTGTTTTTAACTGCTTGGAA
Source organism: Malurus melanocephalus (assembly GCF_030028575.1). NCBI lineage: Eukaryota > Metazoa > Chordata > Aves > Passeriformes > Maluridae > Malurus > Malurus melanocephalus. Next base: position 856,979 of record NW_026623477.1, read on the forward strand.
GCTATTAAAAGGATGGTGTTTAACAGCAAAACTTCTCTGCTACCATAAAATTYGTCAAAGCATTCTCTCTGAAAGGAATCACTAGAGAACAGCCTGCGCCTCACCACCATTAATGGGAACGGGCTGTCAGTCATACTCCAGTTCCATTTCTCCATGCCGTGTCAAGCCGTGTACATCAAACCCAATACACAAATCGCCAGCTCCATCAAGATCATTAGAGCCGCTCAGCCCGTCAGGGAAAGGTCAGCGCRTCGCTGCCTGCTCCAAACACAGCATCAATCACAGCCTCATCAAAGGCAGCCACGACGGCGGGAGCGTGCCGCCATAAACCCGCAGCCCTTACTCCTGCAGCAGCCTGTCACCCCCTAAACCTTCTTCTCTTCTTGCAGAGCACGGCCAGGCTTTTATCTTATCGTCATCTATGGGAAATGTGACTGTATGGTCTGCTCTGGGAGCAGGGGGATCAGGACCTGCAGGGAGGGATTGAGACCGAATCAGGACAGGGCTGGCCAGGAGCGTGGCCACTAAATCCTTCACGGGCCCCTCCTCCATGGGATCCCTGCCTGTTCCCACTCCCCTGGATGGGTCCAGTGCAGGTGGTGCAGCAATCCCTGCTCACTGTGCCAGACCCAGACCCACACAGCCACTGACAGTCCTAGGGAAGGCTCAAAGCCATTCTGGAGGATTCTGGTCCTTTCCATCGCAGCCACACCGAGGCATGGTTTGCAGAGACCCCATCACCCTGCCAGGCTGCTGCTGGCCTTCCACTAGCCAGAGCCTCAGCCTTGGGGCCCCAGCTTGTGCCAGCCCACAGGGGCAACCTGTCCACAGCACGAGCACCAGGAGGGGTGGAGAAACCCAATCCCTGGTGATTAACAGGGGACACCAGAACTATGGAATGCTACAGTACCATCAGCCACTGCTCATTAAACATGCTGAAAACACGGGCCATTTCTTCCTCTTTTTTCCCTACCATGCTGTTCTGCACGCAGCATTATCTTCAAAGGGCAAAGTAACAAACATGTTTGCTAAACATGAGCAGACTAAATAGATCAGCCTTTTAGAAGCAATTATTGCTGCTACAGACTTAGTGAGTGCCATTGTTTTGTGGCTCAGCCAGCTTTGGAGTGGGCTGTTCTGCAAATCTAGTGCCCTGTGGCAAGGCATAACACCTCCCTGGGGAAATAAAAAACAGGTGGGCATCTTAAGGAGCAGTGCCTTCTTTTTGCTGAGCATTTAACATACAGTGTCTCCTTGCAACAAAAGAACAGCAGTTTGGGGGTCAGCTCAGCTGCTGACTGGAGCCAGGGCCAGTCAGGCTCCTGCAGCAGAGGGTTGAGGCTATTTCTGGAAAACCGCAGATGGGTTAAAGCTGCGAACCTTCCTGTGGTGTGCCTGGATTGAAGGGGATTGCTCTGATCAGTAGTTAGTTTGGTTGCACCGGTATAGTGCAAAAAAAAGAAAAAAATATGGAGGAAATAAGTTCTCTTTCCTCCATCCCAAACATGTCAGGATGCTCTAGACCAGGGCAGCCCACCTGGCTGAGATTTTCAGAAATGTGGAGTTGCAGAGTCAGGACAATATCTCCCCTTTCCATGGCCTTAATTTAGGGCAAACAGCTCAATCCCCAAAATTCCTTCTCCGTACAAACCGTGATCCTTCCCTTGTGTCAGCACGGAGAAGCGGAGGGGCAGCGCCGTYGGGCTCCCCGGGGTAATAAGCAGTTCAAACGCATCTCAGAGATCAGCAGCCACGGATGGCCAGCCTGACAGATGAGGGAGGGAGCGGGGAAGCTCACGATACCAACGGGACGATTGTAATTAGTGCAATAAGCAGCAATCACAGCCCAGCAGCTGCCCCTTCCCTGCCCAGCGCCTGCCGCACGCACCGGCGCAAAGCACGGCCGGATTCTTACACTTGCTGTACTCTGAACATCTCTGCTGTGACAAAAAGTCTGATTTTGGTCGTTTTCATTCCACACAGCACTCATGTGCTTTCTCAGCCTCTCCACCTCCACCTGAGTGAGCAGCACCTTGTGCTTTCAGAGGGGACATGAAACTGGGTTTAGATTTCATGTCAACTATGATTTTGACTGTGACTTTGAACAAAACCTCGTTTCATCTGTATTGAGGAAAACCTGCCATACTCAACTTTCTGAGGTGCCTGAATCCTGAGAGATGAGCCGTTGTACAGAAAATGCCAAAACATGACAAAAATAATTTACAACAGGCATACACCATCCTCCACTGATGGCTACGAGTCCACTGTCCTGTGAAAAATTTCTAAGCCCAATTCCCTTGAAACACATCAACAAAGTTGGCAGTGAGCATATAGAACAGAAAAAACTATGTTCTTCCACCAGGTTTAGGGGCTGGATGAACATCCACAGTCAGCACAAGGGTTGCAAAGCTGCTGATGTGACAAACTGCAAAAATTTGCTAAATTGCAAAAATATGCTATGGCTTAGACCCAGACTAATTCTGAATCATTTCTGGTGCTCACGCTCCAGGAGGGAATGCTCTTCTCACTTCCTTTCTGCTATCCCTTGGTCTAATTGAGGTGGTCAGGGGAAGCAGTCAGATCCTCAGGCTATCTGCATATTTTGGCAGTAGTTAAGGATTCAGTTCCCCGTGATTTTTTGTGGGTGTTAGACACTCAGAAAGGATCTGCTGTGAAGATGTTCGGAGGTGTGAGCTCTAAGTTCTCCAAGCAAGGGACTGTTTCCTGCAGTGCTTAAGAAAATGAGAGTATGAAGACAACAAACAAGGACAAGCTCGGAGAGCAGAAAATGTTTATGTTGAGGAAATTTAACTCCTCATGAAAGGAAGAAGCCCAGGCTGGGTGGGAGAGTGCAGGAATAACTGCAACCAGGAGGTTTGCTGAATGTTTCCTGAACGACCAGTCAGGCAGAGAAAAGCCAGCAGCAAGTTAATCAAAACCATCAACATGGGGTGCCACAAGGCATCGCTTCCTCACAGCCAAAAACAGACAGAGCAGAGGCTGGGGTCCAGGGAGAAGCTCTCAAAAACCACACTAGTGTCCTGACTGCCATCAGGATCACCTTTCTCATACAAAGGACAGGGGAAAGGTATYGGGAAGCCAAGAGCATGGCTACAGGCAAACCTTTCACTTGCTGCTCTGCTGGATGGTGCCAGCGGAAATCAATGAGGGTTTGAAGCACATAAATGGATCACAGAGATGTCCACATCAATCTACTTGCTAATTAGACAAGATTAGCGTTYATTTTATCCAACAGGCATTCAGGTAAAGGAGGTAATTCTCCCTCTGTATATGCCCCTTTTACACTTTTTAAAAAGTAGGACAAGGCTGTCTCCTGATAACAGCAACACCAAGAGGAACTTTCTCTCTGCCAGGGGAGATGCCTGTGGGCACAGCCTGATCCTTCACTTGCTGTGGCTGGACAGGGCCAGCATCACAGACCTTCAGCCCCAAAGCCCAAACCYGGCAGAACTGTGCAACCACTGCAGCTTTTGACACGGGCCTGAGGCCAGTCTTGGGCTCACAGTTGTGATCCAGAACAAGGCATCCTAAAAGCTAACACAAGACCCTGTGTCATCTCAAAGGAAAATTTAAACCATCAGGCTGCTACTGCTTCAGACCTTCCATTTACACCGTAGGGAGTCTAACGACCTTCAGCAATCCTGTATCTGAGGATGCAATGGCCAGCAAATAAACATATTTCAACTATTTAAGTAGCTTCGCCTAACAAATACAAGAAACACTTGATTTATAGCACCAGGGTAATTTGATACCTTCTATGCCGTTAATGAAGCACGCATTAATACTATTTTATCATCAGTTCTAATCTTCCTGGCATCATTCCATGCCCACAGAAAATTCACTCCATAACTCGGTACCTACAGCTCGTGTTGGACGAGGCCCCTGGCCACAGCTGGTTTCCAGCACTCTGAGAACTCAATCTCTGCTAATCCCAGCCYTTTACATCAACCCAGACCGGAGCAATCTAAAAAGGAGACACATGAAGTCACTTAGGCTTATCTCTCTAATTGCCTGCCTGCGAACCGGGGGTTCGGTGTCAGCCACTTGCACTCTCATCAGGCGCAGCAGCCAGAAAAAATCAGACCTAAAATATTTACCGCAAGCATTTTGAGCACGGTAAGTGAAACTGCTGAAATCCTGCTTACTGCTGCAACTCCAAGTGCAATGCCAGCTACGAGGGACATGTCTGGTAACAAAGCCAGCCTTCATGCCTTCGCCCTGCTGCAGCCCTTTCCAGGTCTGTGGCTGTGCAACACAGGCTCTGATTCTCTCGGCGGCTCTCTTGAACTGCCCAGTGTCCACGGAGTGAAAATGTTAATGAATACTGTCCCATAAATACTTAATGCACATTTTCCTGTGAGTCCTGCTGTGATTAAATAGCCACCTCATTACTCAGGCCCATCTTTCTTTCTTTTTTATCTTTGCACAAAATACCAAGAGTTGGAACTATACCCATGCAGTCAAGCTGCTGGAAACATCACTGCACAAACCAACACCAACAGGGCAAAATCCAAACACAGATTTCCAAGGAACGCAAGGAGAATTTGAACCCTGTTAAGAGCAAATATTTCCTCACAGCTACCTCCTCCCAGGAAMAGCAGAGGAAGAAAAGCAGAGGGGRCAAGCCTGCAATGCATTTTCTTTTTGAGTCTAGTTTATTTGGTTTTATTGCTTTTTTCCGCTGCATTTGGAGGTCCTTATCACAATGGGGGTCCACTGCAAGTACCCTCTGGATATGTGAATCCCTGGGTACCACCCTGAGGCTGGCTCTGCTCTGACACCAACCCCTGAACAGCTGCAAAAGGAATTCTTCTGCTCGCCCCCATCCACAGCTTGAAGGGGTCCATGATTTGTCCAAGGTTACACAAGCAATCCAGGGCAGACATGGAAGGAACACGGATCACCCAGAGGCATTGCTGTATTGGTGACCCTCACCCATGGTGTCCAAAGCACAGCTGACCACAAGATCTACCATGCCTGCCTTCACAACATCATGACAATCATTGAGGAATCACAACATAGAAATACTTGGATTTTGTTTTCTGGACCATTAGAATTCACGTATTCCAGTCCTTCCCACCAACCCTCAGCTATTTCACAAACCAACCCAAAAGCTGCAATTCCCCTGGGATACCCAAGACCACAAGAGCAATGCTGAGAGCCCAGAGCCAGCGGGGTTGGCAGCGCTGGGGTCGGGGGTTTGTGTGTGCTGCCAAACGTGACACGTGGGATTTCCAGCGCTGCCATCCAAGCAGGTCCTGGCTGGAGCGAGAGCTGGTGCTGGAGACACATTTGTGCTGCTCCCTGTGGTTTTGCTTTGCAGGGCGATGCTCTGCCTTTCTCATGGGCCACGAGAAACGTTTCCCCTGCGAGAGGAACAGCCCAAATTCACACCAAACAGCTAAAAATGTAGAAGACTTAAAGGACTAAAGCTTGTGCACGTCAGAACTTTTGGTAATTCCTCCCAAACACAYAATTTTTTGGCATGGATGTTTCAATGTAACCGGAGGGCAAGCATTTAGTTCCATTTTAGCTGGGAGAGCCCCAGCTCCTGTCTCTCCCATCCCTGTATGGAAGCAGGCTCATTACGCAATGTGTTCCAGCGAGTTCTGTGCAGGGGAGGGTGTGAAGCTGAGGCTAACGAAGGGAATAKCATTAAGAGTAATAAACAGCACAAAAGCAGGAACAGATAGGCTGGTGTGAAGCATGGGTTGCTGCCACATGCATCACAAGGAGTCTCCAAGGAGAAACATTTGAGTCTCTGAGGTCCTGGAAAAAGCACAGCAAAYGGGGAATACGAGTCAGGAACTGGTGCCAGCTGGAGAGGAGGCTTTGGAAGGGTGTGTGGGGACAGTGGGTGGTCAGCAYAGTGCCATGTGCCAATGCATGGGAGATGGAAAGACCACTGGAGATTAAAAAAATGCTTCATCCCCTTCAAAACTGGTCCTGAGACACAGCCCCAGCCTCAGCCCAGTCAACACACACMAACAGGGCTTTCAAAGGACCACTTCAGCTTGCTTTGTCTGCATAASACAGATGCCAGGAATAAATGTACATCTCTATCTCATTTCAAATTCCTGCTGCCAGGAGAGTCAGCCCACGAGAAGCACCAGCACCCATCTCCTGGAGTCAGAACCACACACACTGGCACATTTCCACCAGCAGCCTGAAAGGGCTGGTTGGATTTACAGATCGCCACCTCCACGGGTAAAGTGATGGTGCTGTTTTGCTCAGCCTCTGGGAGCAGCTCACTTCAAGCCCCCTCAAGGCATTTCTGCTGGGAAGGACTGGGTGGTGCCTCCCAGAGGATGCTCCCCTCATCACCCTGCTATCATTGAGCTCATTCCACAGAACCCTGATGTGGCAGCACCAGGAAAGCCACCTCATCTGAGCTCCCTTACTAACCTAAGATGAGCTGCCTTCTGGAAAGGGAAAAAAAAAAAGCCTTAAAAAAAAAAAAAAAAAAAAACCAGAAAGTTTTGTCCCCTTTTCTGGGTGAACAGACTCATTTAAAGTGTAAGTAGATGAAGTAGCTAATTAAAGAAATAACCGATAACTTAATCAAGAACATTAGAGGAAGCAGCATGTTGATGCCATTACTTAAATGGTAGCTGAATAAAAACATGCTCGTGCAAACTGAGAGTTCAAAATCTCCAGACAGCCTGATCCACACAGGGAGAGCTTCCCGTGTCACCCCACTGCTGGTGCCAAATCCACTGAGAAAACATCAAATCTCCTGGTAATTTCCTACAGTCTGAACATTTAATCATCCCCAGCCACCACTGTAAAAATCCCGAGTGAATGATTCACATATTGAGAGGCATTCACCACAAGCAGCAGCAGGGTTTTCTGCCCTAGGATGCAGCCCCTGACTATTTTTGGCAGCGGGGAGAAYAAACTCTTTGCAGAAATAAAGTCAAACACGTTGGGCCATATGAATTTTGCTTCTGGCATCTCGTGCTGACTGCGCTCCTCAGCCAGCTGCTCCTGGGATGGACTCTGGGATTTCTCTGCCCACCCCCAAGGGGTGTTTGCACACCAGTGCCACATCTCTCTCTAATTACTCCACCAGTTGAACAGACAAAACATCTGCTGAAGGAGAGAAGGAATCCTAAAGCACACAGATAATTTGCAGTGCCTAAACAAAGGCAAACAGAGGATGCTGTTAAACCCCCACCCCCCGCCCAGCAAACAGACCCAGGAGCTCTGCCCACAGGCTGCGGGTTCCTCWGCCTTCTCCAGCAGGAATGAATCCTTGTTTCCAACCAAAACCGCAGTTTGTTACTMACACAGCCTCCTTCTGTTTAATTCCTAAATTATCCTAAAGCAATTGAATTTAGCAAGTTGATTAAGTACTTAAAAGACTTTGTTTGCTTCAAAAGAAGCTTTTGTTTAACCTGAAAGAAAATCGGACTTATTTTTCCTGAATTCATGCTAACAAAGGCACAAGAAATCCAACATCCCAAAGTTGAAATACCCCTTTATCCCGAATTAAACACAGCTGCCAAAGACCCAAAATTCGCATTTTGTCATTCCACACATATCCTTGCAACAGCTGAGAAGACACACAGCACGTCTGTAAACCCAGAGCTGAAGATAAGCTCCAGCCTCCCGYGGGGTTTTACTCTTCATGGGTTTTAAATAGAGTGAAAAAGCAGAAGCAGCTCAGGGACTGGCGACAGAAGTCGTGTTTGCATCAAGGAAAAGTTTCACTGTGCCCAGATATCAGGTCAGATATTAGCAGAGGACAGGGCACATCCCCGCTCCTGCCTGGCCCCCGGCAGCCCTTGCCTGCCCCGGGGCTCTGCTTGCGAAGGGAACGAGAGGAATCGGGGCTGCAAAACAAAACCATTTCCTAAYGCAAACATTTGTACAGCATTAAAGCCGCTTATACTTTCAGATGCTATAAATGGGGCGCGATTACTTACCCCGGCTAAACAGGCATTCACACGCTGGAAAACCCCCATGGAACGGGCGAGGGCAGAGGGAAGGACGGGCAGGACGGAGCCTGGAGCATCCTCGGGGATGGCAGTGCCCGGGCTGGGGGCWGYCTGTGCCCGGCCAGAGSCTGTGGTCATCTGGGGATGGATGGKCTCCGGCGGCTGCCCCGCTGCCGGAGTGACGCCCACCGCAGTTTTAGCTTATTGGTGAAAATCCTGAGCCCTGATCCAATCCTGTCCCTTTACCCAAATGCAGCTCTGCGCAGAGCCAACATCCCTTCCAGTTTTGACTAGCGGTATGAAAGCAAAGTTACCCTGCCAATGTATAAATCACACAAAGAGAAGCAATAAAAAAACCACCCCCACGCTCAATTTGTTTCACCTCTTTCTCACCAAAAAAGTTTCTTATCTGCCTRCCTGGAGTAACAGCCATGCTGGCAGCTCTCAGCCTCTATCACCAGATCAAAAATCACTATGGTAAATATCAGGATGCCAATAAAAGCAGTATTTTGTAAGAAAGCCTACCAGTGCTGCTGTCACATCTGGGGCAGCGCTGTAACACTACAGAGAAGGTTTGCAGAAACCATCAGCACATGGTTCCTGAAGTTATACTGAATTTCACAAAGGTAACTACTGAATCATAAAGTGCTGCTGGCAAACAGCCTGGACGGCCAAAACATATGGTTTGCCTTTTTTCTTTTTTTCCTTCCATCCTGGTGCAGACTGTAGAGATGTGCCTTTCCCTGCTACACACAGATCTAGAAGCTTGACCCTGACGCTCACTTTGGGCACTGGGGCCATGCTGGCTCTGCTGGCAGCAGCTCAGAAAGCGCAGGGCTACACCGTGGGCAGCTGCCTGCTGCAGGCAGCGACCTGGAAACCTTCATTCATTCGCGAAAAACCCACGGGCAGCGATAAAAGCCTCTCGTGCAACTGCACACTGCTGCACTCGGTTACAGATGTGCACCCCTGGAGCAGCTCCAGAGCGTGGGCTGGCGTCTGGGTGAGCTCTGAATGTGCTCACACAGCTCCTCCGAGCTGCTCTCCAGGTGTCCCGGCGGACAGGCAGCAGAATCCAGATGTGGGCAAGCTGCCCCAGCCTCGCACAGGCTGGGCACTCAATGAGCTCTATTCATGGAGAGCRAGCAGGGCTTCCAGGAACGCAGAGGAAGCCTTTTGGAGGGGTATTCCCATTGTAAGTCAAATAAGCCTCTTTGCATGCTACCCCCCACTCCCCTCCACTGCAAGCTTTAAATATAGAAGTAATCAAAACATATATTAAAAGAAGAATTTAGAACTTGGCAGTGTTGATCTAAGAGCCATCCCACTCCACTCGGGAGCGGGGCTCGAAGAGCACTGGCAGCCTCGGGGAGGGCTGAGCCCGGCTCTCCAGGAACAAAAGCAGCTTACAAACCAGGTTTGCCACGTGAGAGCCTAATTAGAGACCGAAGCCCACACGGCAAACAGACAGACTACAGAGGAAATTGGAGTCTAATTTACATGGAGAACGATTACTTACTGCAACCAATTAGTGTCAAGCTGACTGACAGAMTACCCAAAATATATTCTCCCCACCCTCCCCTGCAAGTCTGAGTTTTCCTTGCTGGGTTATTTAACCTRGGTTGTTCGGTAGGTGAGGAGCAGCACCTCATCACCAGACATGGGACWGCAAACAGAAACCTTCTGAGCTTCCTCATAACAAACACAGACTCAAAGCCACCTTTGTGCCACCCAGTGCCAGCCTCAGCCGAGCCAGGGACAGCAGCAGCAGAGAGCAGCACAATATACCCTTCTTTCCCCACCTTAAATCCTTAAATGACACCGTGAAGATCCCAACATTAATTCTTTAGGAGAGGTGCTTACCCTTTCCTGAACATGTATTCTGCACAGAGACTTTGATCCCTCATCTGCAACCACGTGCTGGAACTTCAGGTGAAGGCTGTGCCCATGGAGCCTTCACAATGTGCTCAGGCTGTGGGTTTTGGGTCCTAACCCACATTGCTGGGCTCTGCCACAGGAAAGCACCATCCCACAGCATCGCTGCTGCTACTCAGGACACTCAGCTCCAAGTATCTGCTCTTGGAAAAGCCCTTTCTTTGCAGACCAGTCCCCTCTCCCCAGCTGTGCTGTTCCCCATTGCTGCTCTCTGGGGAAATGGGGAATCTCACTGCTGCTGGAGGSAGCCAGTGTGGACAGAGAAATAAATTCCTCCTTGGCTGGCACAGCCAGGGCTGCCCATGGTCCCATCGGTGCCTGCGCTGGGCAAGGCCATCACCTTCGCTCAGGGCTTCTCCCTTCTGCTGCCCTGAAGGCGACAACTTCATCACATTTCCCAAAGTACAAACCTGCTGCAAGCTCTGCATAAAACCTGCCCTCCTCCTTATCAATCAGTTCCCAAGCTGGTAAACAGACGTTAAAAACTCCTGAAGTGCACACATGGAACCAAATGCCATTTACCTTCCTTTTACTGTTTACAAMAGAAACAGCTCATTCTATCATCATTTCTCCCTTCCCAGCACCATGCTCATTATTATTGACTAATTGCTGTCCTCTCTTCCACTCCCTGGCACGTGCATTTGGAATGCACAATGACAACAGCATTTCAAKGCCACTTATTGTGTTATTCCTCACAAATTCCTAAATACAGTCTGTCTCAGCTGCCTCTCCAACTACTCTTCAGAGAGCTCTTGTGCACACATGCTCAGGTATGACCACGTTTTGGATATTTGAGACCAGGTAATCAACTTTTCCTTTGAGAAGCACCAATATAAAGCATACTTAAAGACTTTATGGATCTTCTGTATGGATGTGATAAATTATTATTTTAATCTCTGCAGGCTACATGGATATATGAATTTTAAAAGAAACTTATCCTAAAAAAAAAACTTGGGAGAAAATGCTTGGTGAAGTATTTAGCTGTTTGGTARTATCTAGAGATAGCCAGGACCTCAGGTGGGGTAAAGTATCAGAAGGAATTCTTTGAACATCTATTCTGCACAGAGAATTTTTCAGCTCATTTTGCACAAAAGTGCTAAATCAAGTTACACCACAGAAGCCTCTCAAGATAGGTAATGCAGGACCATCCCACCCGCATCTCCTTTGGGTACAGACACCAGAAAGGTTGCAAATCCTGGCGGCTCTGGTCTCCCTCTTGGTTAAATTAAAAGTCTCCGTTAATTACCGAGTGGATGCAATGAAAATGCATGTGTGCTTGTGCCCSTCAGAATGAGGCTGTTAATCTGCTGTTTGTGTTCCTGGAGTTTATCTCCTCCACACCTCCCTTCTCCCCCGGGAACTGCCTCGCTGCCACTTTATCTGCAGCTCTAAGGACAACACRCTCTGCTTCGTGTTTAAATTCCCCTCTGGTGCTACCCCTGAACCAGCTCTTCAGAGAGAGGGCCTCCACCATCTGTAATTCCCATTAATTCCTCCTATGATTAACAGGTCAGTTCACTCCACCCTGATGGCAGTGGGCTTCGGAAGTCCAACTCTATCAAAATTATCTATGCATAAAAGACAATCATTACAGGAGCAAACGCYTGGCTGAGACTTTTATCAGCTGCGTGCTTGGTGCTCGCTGTTGTGCTGCTAATGGCTTTAGAGAGAGTGGGGAAGCTTCAGCCTCACTGCTCTGCAGTGGCTCCAGGCACAGGAGCCTCTCCTCTGCGCTGGGCGAGATGTTGATTATAAAGCAGTGGAGGCAATCACTCCTGGAGAGGGGCAAGGGCAGGTGGGAGCRCAGGGAAATTACAGAAAATCCTTCTGAGTGCATCCCATTAGGGCTGGTGGCAATTACGGCGCTGATCAAGGAGGTGGGCTTCCCAGAACCCCCTCTGAAATTACTGGGAGGGGAGGGAAGGTGACAGAAAAAAGAAAAAAAAAAAAAAAAAAAAAAAAAGCAGCAGCAAAATAACACTCAACAATGGGCACAAGACATGGCCTGGCTGCCTGGGAATGGGGACAGGAGAGCCGCCCCCTCCCTGCAGGTGACCGTGCTGGTGGTCACTCAGGGGAGACCCACAGAGATAAAAGGCAGGAACACCAGTTGAAAAATGCCTGTAAAACTGCTAATGGTCTCAGGTCCTTTTAAGCCACCTCAAGCACYGCTAAATCACTTTCACTTGCTTTCTGGTGGGATTTGCTTGTGTTTAACTCACCATGTTTCACTGATGCACTGCACATCCCCAAGTGCAGGTGAAAGGCTGGTGTGGATGCACCAACCAATCCACAACGCAGGCACCACTGCCAGGCTCTGCAGGTCATCCTTCCTCTAATCTTTCCACTTTTTTCACTAGTTGCACAGGAACAAATGAAGAAACCAACTTGACAACATCTTCCTTTCAATATGCACTACTGGGAGCTATTGTAATAATAAAAAACAGAGGGAAAGGCAAGAACTTGCATTGCAACCACTGTACAGCCTTGCAGTTCTGACCCTGGAACTCCTGACAAGGTGACACATTATTAAAAAATATCCATATTAATCCCAACTGTAAAGCTCCACATTCAGCCAATTAAACTGCCTGAGCGGCTGACTGCTTCTGGAGACCTTTGTACTCTTCTTTTTATTTTTTTTAAAAATGCTCTCTTAGGGAAAGGAATGGTTTCTGCAGAGATGAGCCACCCAGCTCCTTTCAGCCTGGCTGTGTGTGTATAAAATGTTCTTGGCTGCTTTCAAACACTGCACATTAATCTGCACGATGGAGCCTGTCTCCTTCGGCGTTCCGTCATTTCTCTTCGAGCCGGGTAAGACGGAGCTGTTCCACTTGGCATCACATCCCCTCCCTGCCCCCTTCTCAGCCTTTTATTTTTGKTTTTTTTTTTCTTTTGTATTGCCAGAATAGCTCACAAGCCATCACCCCTGGCATACGTGGACTAGAGAAAAATATACAGCTGTGGCAGCCCACAGATACATGAGAGCCAGAGTGCTCAGAAACAGAACTGGAAGGTTATGGTTTAGCACTTCAAATTATGAAAAATATGAAACAGAATTGGAAGGTTATGGTTTAGCACTTCAAGTTATGAAAAGACCGGTGCTCCCTTCCTGCAGCTTAGGACACACAACTTCTTTCTCCCGCAGTCAGTTCTTTGCCTGTGTCTTAACCTGGAGGGACAGAAACTGTTTCTTGAGTTAAGGGCTGCTGGAAACAAACCCCAGCAAGGTCTTTGAGTGGTAATGATTGGGATTTGTTCAGAGCAATGTGAGCTCCACTGTCCCACCTTGACCAGCTCTTGCACCAATAAATCCGAGCATCTCCCACACACAAAGGGCTATCTGATACAAAGCCAAGGATTTTTACTAAGCCCACTCCTGGGACATGGATYTTCATGCCTGCCTGCCCAAAATTTGCACAAGTGAGGGGATGCCTGCTGCTCAGGCTACTGCCRGCCAGTAGCTTGCATGTGTGACCAYTGCAACAGCCAAAGCAAGCTCTGAACTGCCCACATGCCACCAAAGCCCAGACTGGCAAATCACAGCATTTTTTCACATCTTCAGTGAACACTAAAATGTTCTGTAGTTGCAGCCAACAGGATTCCCCACAGAGAAAAGCTGGATTCTCCCACTGGGAAGCAGAGCCTTGGCTGTGGCCAGCACAGAGAGATTACTCTCACTGCTGGACTGAAGGGTTCCCTGTCACAAATTATGGTGGACATTCCCCTTCTTCACCCCACTCTCATCACATCCATGGAAACACCCAGACCCTGAGGAATGGAGCAGGACCCAAGCAGAGGTGCACACAGACCTCCCTCATGCCCGGTGCCAATCCTCGATCACACCTGGGCTCACCACAAAAAGGATGAGTGCCTCTTCCATGGATGGGGCTTCCCAGGAGGGATGTGAAGGWTATAAAAGCTGCCTCAGGATGTATGAGCATCCTAAACCCTGCCAGTTGCTGGGAATSCAGCAGCCGCAGGCGTCTGCAGCACATCTCGGGTTTTGGAAGCTGCAGTGGGAACACCATGCACTTTCCCTTATTTCCAAGCAACCCTAAATCCCTGGCTCCTGGCACTTCTGCAGTRATTAAACCCACAGTTCTCAACACTGAAAATCCATAAAAACAAAAATCCATATGGGGAGTGTCCCCATAAGCCAGCTGATACCTGCCAGCARCTGTAATCTTGGTGCCATCAGATCTGCACAATAAACGAGTTCATTTTACCAGGGCAGGGTTTTTCTATAAAATGGAAATAAAAATTGGCTGGTGAAGATGAATGATGCCTGTGAAAGTTTTTTGCTGCACTTGATTAAATACACACAACAAACCCATTTTTTTCCTCCTTGAACGATAAACTCAATAGTCTAAAATTAAGCCCAGCAGGGTAAGTAAGATCCTGTATAGATTTCAAAGGATACCATCTTTTTTTTCTTTTCTTTTTTTTTTTTTTGAAAACCTGACTGCAATGTATACACACTGCAAAATCACTTGAGTACCTCTGGCRCTGAACATAAACACAGGGAAAGCTAAAAATCATGTTGTGTTTTTATCTTTATGCATCCTGCACCACTAAGTACGGCCATGGTTTGCCATTTCATGATAAAACCAACCCTCTGCTTTTGATCACTTCAGTGTGCAACCATGGATGTGAMTGTACATTGGGGTCATAAAAAGGAAACGGGAAGAAAAAGCCCAATCACAGAAGCACACCAACCTGAACCACATGCTTCYCAGCCAAAGGGTATTTGTGGATACCAGAATTACTGTTTCTCTTCAAGACAACTGATCCTTTTCATGAAAATATAAGAAGCCCTGGAGAAAGTCTGGTTGATCGTTATTAAATGCACAGGCCTCATGCGTTTTTGGKTTTTTTTTTTGTTCCAGGAAAATGACTGAAGCTTGGCTTTAGCATAATCCTGAAGATTATTTACATCTTCTATATTTTTTTTTCCACTGCTGCTGAATAATCAGGGCTCCTTAGAAAACCACTGCCAGAGAAACATAAGTCTTTTTTCCCCCCCTTCCTTTCCTCTCTCTTTTACCTGTTTTTGTACATTCTTTCTCGCACAGGAGCAGTGAGGAGGCAGGCAGACATCAGAGAATTCCCTGGGGAGCAGCTAGGAAGGGGCATTGTGCACACTGTCTCAATCCCCCTCCTCAATCCCCAGCTTCCAGAYATTTGATGAAGAGGAGCTTGGGTTGCCTTTCAAACATTTTTTTTTTTTCAGTAGAAAAACCTAAGAGAGGAAAAAATTGTGGCTCCTCAGAAGGCAATGGAAGGAGCTGTCTCTCCTCTTCAGAGGAAAAGGCTCCAAAACACTGCAGGATCCTTGAGTACTGGGATGCTTTGGGGAYGGAATCTTACAGAGATGCTTCAAGACAAGCACTTTGCTTTCTGCCTCAGCATCCTTTATTAATAATTTCCCATCACACAACCTCCYTTCCTCTCCTGCTTCTGCCCTATCCACTCAAATGGCTGTGCACAGGGAATGAAAACAATTAAATACTCTTAAACAGGCAGGGCTGCAACTGGCATGGTAATGAGGTCATTATGTGCCTAAACRTGCTTTCTAAAAATAAATTAGAGCCAGGTACAGAGATCTCCTGGCTGCACTGTGCCCAGGGAATTACCTTAATGCAGAATCTCTAACAGCCTGGTTTGGTTTGGTTTTTTCAAGGCAAACCTGGTCTCATCACGACAACAAGGGTTTGGCTGATGGCAGTGTCACCAATTTCAGCTCCTCTCAGCCACAGGGAAGCCAAGAGAGCTGGTGCTCTGCAGGGCCAGGTTAGAGCTAAGGGTCAYCTCTCAATGCTCCAGGGCACAGCTCCAGGCTCAGGGACCTCTGTTCCACAGCCAGGTGCCACCACAGGTCAGGACCAACATCTCGTCCCACTGGTGTGACACGTGCCCTGTCACCAGTGCAGGGACAGACATGGCCAAGGTCTTGCCTAGGCAGGATCCCATCTGGCGAGCAGACTTGGYTGGAATTACACAGCAGCCGGGGCTGCAGGAGGCTCATTTGCAATAATTAGAAGCATGATGTGGGCACATGGGAGGACATCAAAGGATACCGATAGCTTCGATGGCACAATTTTCTTTTTTTAGTGGTCAAGAGGCAGAAACTCCCCTATGCCCTTGAGCTTCTCTTAATAAACCAAAATTATACAGAATTCTTTTTTTGGGGGGTGGGGATTACCAGGTAACCAGGTCGCTGCAAAACCCACTTCAGGGGAAAATTAAAGGTCAAAATTATAATTTTAACATGTGCAATTCCTAGAACMATTCAGGSTGGAAAAAACCTCTAAGAACATTGGGCCCACCCATTAACTAGCACCACCACGTCCACCACTGAGCCCTGTCCCTAAGTGCCACCACGAGAGACCTGTGCTTGTGCATTCACAGCCACACACATTCCCTGCTCCAGCGCACAGCCATATGGGCTGTGTCGCTTCCCAGGTCTCCCAAACTGAATACAAACAAGGCTCGGTGTATATTGGAATCTGTAGGAAGCTTAACATTTACTTGGCTTTTATGTAAACACTTACGTGAATTACACAAGTTTCAGCCAAGAGCCTGGGCACCCCACTGTGCTGAGCCAGATAATTCATTACAATTAAAAGCAGAGAGGGAGGCAATCAGGCTCGTCCGACACTGGGCTGCTGTGGATTYGCTCTCCCAAATGGTTTCCAATTTGTCTTCACAGCAGCTCAGCCTCTCTGGAGGAAACCCTGCTGGCATTTGCATGGGAATGGTGCTCCTGCACCCCAGGGCCAGGCTGTGTGCAGGGACCCAGGACACAGAGCTGTCCCAGCCACCAAGGGAGGACGTTTTGGGCTGTGTCTTTGTCTGCTTCATCAGAGTGAGGCAGCAGCTACCTTGCAGGCAGGTGAGAACTGCCCTGGGTGTAAGTTTTATACAAACAGAGCATCACTCCCTGACAAAAGTACCTTAACAATGATGATAATAATAATAATAATAATAAACAACAAGGCATGTGGATGTGGTTGGGGATATGGTTTAGCACTGGACTTGGCAGTGCTGAGTTTACCATTTTACTGATGATCTTAGAGGTCTTTTCCAACCTTGAGGATTTTATAATAAAAGAACCCCCCATCATAAGCACATGCATCACCCCAAACTGTAAAGCAGCATCTATTCCAAAGTCTCTGCCTTTCCCACTCAGTATTCATAATATGCTAAGCTATTAAAACTATCCTAAGGAAAGTGCCGTGGCTTACAGTGCTGAAGAYAAGTGGTGTTATCATTTGGTATTTCTTCTTTTGTTATTACAGTGAATCTTCCTACATCTCTGAAAATAATCCAATTATTGCTTACCACTGGTAAGGTCACTGCTGCTTTGAACAGAGATTTGGGTAATACTCTGATTACTCTTAAGCAAATATTGCTGAGACTTGGGCAGAAATTTCAGGAAGATTGAAAATCCATTTAACTGGAAACCACAGATGAGAAAATATTCACACTCTAGTGGATATAAGCAACAAAAGCAAGGCATCATTTCTCTGCCTTATTAGAAAAATATTGGTTTATCTGAAATCAACAGCATACATATATTCAGCTATTAAAACAATACATGATTTCTTATATCATATAACCTTCAAAATACAGCAATCGTTGAGTCTTTATTAAATGTTCCCATATGGGCTTCCAAAGGAATTGAACTACTTGAGTGCAATATATGGAAAACAGCAAAAGGTTTGTATCACTTATGGGAATAAAAGAGCTCCCGAAGAAAAGCAGATATCAAAGATCAATCTGTAATAAAGAAAGGAAGTTAACATCCCTTACAGTGGTCTTGGAGATAATTTCTCTGCATGGAGCCAACGAGATAACAGCAAAATCATACAAAATACAGATGGTGCCAAGAAAAGGTGTCTATTATAATTCTTTTCATGCAATTAATCATGGGCTCTTTACTGTCAAACCATTTCCAAGTAATGGCAAAAAAAGGGGGAAAAAATCCCCAACTCTTTTTGCTATTTTTCCTTAAGAAGGAATTAATCATATTGTCAGTGGAAGATGCTTTTTCTGACACTKCTTTACTTGTAGTGGCCAACTGATATTAAAAACAAAACACAGCAAGGACTTGCTGTCCTTCTGCTGAAAGAGTGGAGAACTGCTCAGATTAACCCCTGAGTGCCCTGACAGCTGGGAACAGCCCATCTCAGCGAAACCACCAGAAAACCCAAACCAATATCTCTGGACAGGGGGAAGGATGACAAATTCCAAAGCTCTGGAGGTGGCCAGGGCTGCCTGACCCATGGATGGCTTCTCCTCCTTGTCTCCTTTCATGCAACCACATCRTTTGCTGCAGTTTCCTCCCAGCACCCCCACAACACATCTTCACCCCACAGCAGGGATCTGTACCAGGGTCCTAGCTGAACCCTGTTCAGCCCTGGTGGCTTTGGCACAGTGACACCCCTGTGCCTCTCTCAGAGCTGCGTTTCTCTTTTCCCCACACTCTTTCAGCCTTGCGAGGTTTCCGGCACCACAGGGTAACGCCAGGGCGGGGTGTCACAGTGCTGTGCCAGCAGTGAGACAGCCAGTGACATGCCCCTGGGGACACAGACGGGTGAGCAGGCACACTGCTGCACTGTCTCGCTCCTAGGAAACCCGCTCTGCCTGCCTCACACTCGCCAAAATCCCAGGGGGATAGTGGAGRGTGGAAATCGCATCAGGAAAACCTATTTAAAGTGATACCCCACTGTCAGGCAGAGAAGGCAAAATGCGAGCATGCCTCAGCCCTGCAGATGACTCTATTCCCTCCTGAGAGCTGCCTGCCAGCCTGCTGCCTGTCCAGCACCATCACAAAGCCTAACCCTGCCTTTGTCCTGCCAGTCTGCACCTCCTGCCTTCCCATCCTGGACCAAAATGGGGGCAAAGAATGTTTGGAGAGGAGAAAACCACTGCAGGGCAGCCACAGCCTAGGAAAGACACCAGGGACAAGGATGCTCAGGGGATGAGGATGCTCAGGGGATAAGGATGCTCAGGGGATGAAGATGCTCAGGGGATGAGGATGCTCAGGGAATGAAGATGCTCAGGGAATGAAGATGCTCAGGGGATGAAGATGCCCAGGGGACGAGTGAGATCCCAGAAAAGGCTCATTCCCCACTGCTGGCTAACAGTACCATGGGGTGCCCACTCATCTCCCAGCACTGGCCTCTCCCTTCCCTCCCCGCAGCCAGGAGGCAGCCAGTGGCTGCACAGGGTTTCAGGCAYGTTTGGCAGCGGGAGGCGATGCTCTCATCCACACACTTGACATGTTTTCTATTTTGAACCTCAGTTCCGATGCCTTTCTCTCGTTAATGCTTCCCTCATCAATGCTGCACCCACCCTGCAGCACAGACACCTGCAGGCTGKTAATTGCTCCTGGATTGCCTTGATTAGCTGCTTGCAGGGACCTTTGACTTTTCTCTCAAAAGGTATCCAAAGGACAGGCCATAAACTCACGGTGCCAACCCAGAGAGCTGGGCTCAGTTTCCTCTTGTTCACACACAGCAGCCAGGGCTTGGGMTCGGCTTACACCATCCCTGAGCATCTACAGTGCTCTGAAATTGGCATGCAAAGGGTACAAAATACTGTCCAGCAGCAGCTTCACTTCCACTGGGCTAAGGACTCACGCCTCATGAGCTTATTTCTACAAAATCCTAAGCATGTTGCCAGCTAATCCCCTCTTTCCTACATGGTAACTCTATCTGGACCTTTTTTTTTTTTCTTTTGCAGCACCAGACCTGTTCTTTTCAGAGAAAAAGCAGCAGCCCAAATAACTGAAAACTGACTATTTACGAAATAAATTGTACTGGTGCCTTAGGAAGAAGGGCTATTTTAAGCACATTAGACTGTTATACTAAATATTAGCAAACAGAAGAAGAAAAAACCACATAGAATTGTGCTTCCTGTTAATGGCAGTAAATCCCAGCACACAGCAAAGCCCAGGGGACAGGATTTTTAAAACCATTCTGGGAGCTGCAGAATAACCTCCAGGTTAAAAGTGCATTAAGACAATTAYAATCAAAACATCTCTGTCAAGGGTGGATCTCAAATCCACATCCAGGGACAGGTTTAACTYCTCAGCAAGTGAACACAACCAAGCCACACCATTGTTGTGCTGCTAGTGGCAGGAATAAGTTATCCTGGCTGCCTCGCTGGGGCTGGCATTGGCACAGGGACCCAGGATCTGCTGCTGTGGGATGCACGCACTGTGGGAGAGCCTGGCATGCCAAGGGAGCCCAGCATTTCAAAATGCTCAGGCTCCTCACAGCATCCCCCTATCCAAAAAATAGTCTGGGTGAGACAGACCTAAGAAATGATGGATGGTTCTGAGATAAATGAACAGATGCACCACCTGAGGAGAGGCAGGGCAAAATGCAGAGCCAGGTAGCAAGCAGTGCCTGTGACTATGCTAGCACAGTCCAGCCTTGATACTGGCATGSTTTTCAAGGAAGAAATAAAAAAATTATAATAATAAAGCTCCCCAAACTCAGATGGCAGACCCCTTTTTACAGGCATTTCTACAGATGCTAAAGGAATATCCAAAGTATAGTTGTGTTTAATACTGAAAGTTTACAAACAGTGCTTGATCATGCGGACTGGGTTGAGCACTTCCCAAATAAACTTTCAGAGTCAGGAGGACCAAGAGAGGATACACTCTAATCTGCTTGTCTAAATGTGAGGAGCCTGGGGAGGCTGCTAGCAGGAAAAGAAAACAGTGAKGGAGGATTTAATGCAGAAACCCGAGCTGGCTCATTAGTGTGGAAGGGTTGTCACAGAGCTCAGGTCTGCACCAAAGCACCCACCTGGACAACTGAGCCCAGCTCTTTGACCCAGAGTGAATGAGACCTCACTGATGGTGCTGTGCCACCACACACACTAAGGCAGCTGAAACAGCCATCAAACACCCCGTATGGTATCCCATGGTATGGGGGGATTTCATAAATTCAGTCCAGTAACGAACTGCGCTGAGCAAATGCACATTGAAATAACGCCACTCGCAATATCAAGGCTCTCATCAGGGACAAGAATGTCATGAATCATTGCTGAAGACAAATTTAAAAGGATATTGATGCCCAGGCATCCCATTTGGTGCTCACATAACATATGGCACATGTGAGTTTTATAGCTTTTGTATTAATCTGCCCCGAATGCCATCGCTTTGCGAGATTTCATGAAATATTAAAATTGATGAGGATAATTTATTTTACAACTCTAGGCAAAGGCCCTGGAAATGATGAGAACCTCCCCATTAAATTCACTAAGGTCTGTGACTCACAGCCCTAATATCTGGCATCTGTTTGCCAAGTGAGAGAAAGACACGACGTCTTTCAAGTTGGTTATTTGATGGATTGGCCTGAATTTGTTTATTAAGGTTTCTACAATCCATTATCACTGCAGGAAACAGAGAGGGAGGGCTGATAGACTAAGCATGTTTATCAAACCTTGTGAAATCCRTAGAGACATTCAAAACAAATCTCTCCAGCCACTGCAGGAAAGCATCGGGCATCTTTATTGACAGCCCAACTGTGCACTGCACAGTCRGCTTTCAAAAACCCAACAGAAGGCTATGATGTATAAGGACAATATAGGAAAAAGGCTGAATTTTTCACATCTTGTGACAAATACAACAGTGCTAGAAGCATTTCCAAAGGACTCTGCCCACCTGTGTGCAAAACAGCATTTTAGATATCAGCAGGTGGCAAAACGCTCGTGCGCCAAGGCACAAAGCCCGGCGGTGACAAACAGCATGGGAAAGCAGCCGGGGCCAAGATATTCCCTGCTATAACCATTACTGGGGAAGAGAGTGGTTTCTGCAACGTGCATCCGGATGATTCAAAGCCAACAGCTGCTGGGAACTTCGAACAACCACAGAATTCAATAGCAAATCTCTGATGAATGGTTAACACCTTGCAAATCTTTTCGAGAGCACGGAATGGTATCGAACCGGTAGCCTGCTGCAAAACTACGTGCGCACAAGATGCAAAGTCAATGTTCCAGCCAACTAATCRCCAGAAAAAAAGGGTTCATGCGAGGTCCCTCAGCCCAGCCACGTGCCCCAAGGGGCAAGGGAATTGATTGTGTGAGTAATCATGTGTGTCTTGGACCTTGGCTACCTCTGTGCACAGGAAGAGGCAGCGGAAGAAATCAAGTGCAGCAGGATATTGTTKTGTGTAACAGCCTCGGCTGTGCTCCCGTCTGAAAAAACAGTTCGTAATCCCTCTACCTGAAACAGATCATGCACCAACTTCTGCAAAATTTATTATTCCCTTATTTCTTACTGAAAATTGGTTGACTGAAACCCTCYGAGCCTCACAACCAAACAAATCATCCTAATAAACATGAACCGAAGGGAATGGGTGGAGACAGATCTGCTTAAATGAGCACACAACTGGTAGTTGCTGAACACACAGCTATGAAAACTTGAGTCTCTGTCCACAGAGATGTTTTCCATTAAAAAACATCTTGTTAATACCAAATACTCTTGGATTACTTCTCCACAATGTAAAAAATCATGTGCAAAATTGCATTCCACATCCAAGATGCCATACACATGAACAGCAGAGAAACAGTATTATGAAAAAGAAAATTTCATAGTTCAGGCCATTGTGCCAAAACGGCTGCACTGCAACTAAAGACACCAACAGCACCACCCACAGAAGAGCCAAAATCTGCCCAACAGCAGCCTGCAGTCAGAACCACAATTGATGGAGACAATGATGATGATAAGTGAAGTTGGAACTACAACTGGCTCTGAATTGCACTTTGATTCTATTATTTCCATCTCCCAAGACACACATGGTCAATATATTGAGAATATATCATGGTGACACGTGGATTTGCATCTATTTCAAAGGTACATGGAGTCACATAAACCAAGTGGGAGCATGTGCTCATCCCAGCCAAGACATTCATTTATTCTTCATAAGCATTTAAGTGTGGGAACGGGCTCGTCAGCATCGCTGCTTGCCTCATCCATAATTAACATCTGGATGCCAAARAGAATGAAAGCTGACACAAGAACCAAGAATTCCAAAACTCTGCAAGCTCTCTGGATCCTTGAAAACGAAAGAAATAGCTTGACCTGAAAAGGAGACTTTTCATTTCCAGTTTAAACATGTGCTGAATTGTACAGACATGTTGGTMCAGGGTGCTGACCCCATGTCTCAGCTGATGAGGTAGGACCTTGCAAGATGGAGTGATCACACAGCAYTGTAGAAACAAGGAGAGGTTTTGCTTTAACAACTCTTTTCTGGGAAATGATCAAGTGGAAACAGTCCCATTAAATTAAGGTCRGCTGGGGAGTAAGAAACAGGGAAGGGGGAAAAACCAATACAATAGGTCTTTGATGCACCACCAGAACGTGACAAGGATGAAGATGGCCATGGCTTGCTCCCACTGGTTCTCCCACGAGGGAGGTTTGCTGGAGAAACACCCCTTGAGAGACATCTCAAGTCCCTGTTTAACACACCCCAGCCTGGGGCCCTGCTCTCTCCTCAGGGCAAGCACAGTGCTCARCTGGCTGGGATGCAAAATTTTAACTGGAACCAAAGAATCCAGAATTGGCTCTGCAATTCTGTTTCCAGAAACCTCRGAGCAGCTCTGTCCTTCCCTGTTAAGTCAGCCTCATGCTGCTTATGTACAGTTTCACTGAGTCTTCTCGCTTTTACAGGTCCATCAGACATAACCAGGATCAGAAAATGGACAAACACACTTGGAAAAAGTCACTAAAATACTTTTAATGTTCCCTTAAATGTTCACTGCTGTGCTTTACTGGAGGACACCAATGCCCTCTGCATGCTGTGGTCTCTACCAAAGGCAGTAATCCTGGTTCTTCCACACTTCAACCCACAGCAKATCAATCTGGATCACCATGTGATACCTATCCCTAGAAAAAAAGGAGGCATTTCTCCAGGGTACTACCYTCTCCTCAACTCAACCCCTCTAGGAAGCCCCTCAGCAGACTSGCTGTCCCAGTTTTGTTTTTTTTTAAACATTGTTTTTTCACTTTCTTTTTTTTTTTTAGAGGACCTGGGTAGAGTTTAGTTGTTGACTCACCTAACGTGATGAAGGTGAAGTCATCATGAAGCAGAGGCACTGTGGTAACTGTGAGGTGAGGAGGAGGATGTATGACTCCCTACAAGTTCTCACACACTTTTGTGCCAAGCAATTAGGGACAGGCTCCATACACCATAAACACGCTTCTTGTTTGCCAACAAAACTAATGCCACAGCAGACTCTGCTTCAAGGATGTCAGCACCAGTCTGAGATATGTTTTCTCCCTCTACAAAGAGAAGATTTACCACAGTACTTTTGGCAACTTACGTTTCAATTAATAAGAGCACTGTCTTATGATTAAGCCCAATTATGGCTTATTTTCAACTATGAAAATCCAAGKTTTCCTACAAGAGGGTTTCAGCAAAAGAGGAAAACAAAGTCTTGCTGTTAGCAGAAGGCTGAACCATCTTTACCTTCCCAGATGCTCTGGGCATTTGGCTTCCCAACCACAACACAGTAAATCAATATAAATATTATGTACATTACATATGTTATCTATCAGTGCTCTGGGTCTCCAAAGGCAYAGGACTATAGACCACTCATCGACAGCAAAGTTTATGTGTGCTATTATCCACGTAGCTCATGCTTCCAAGCTGCCTAGTGTAACTGTCTTGGGTGATTTAAATAAGAACTGAAAACCTTCCCACAAGACTGAAGCAGCGCCATCGAATTTGTAAATACCTCGGGCTCCACAGAAGGATGTTAATGCTAATACAGGGAATCCGATGCAAATGAAAAATGAAAAAAAAAAGCTCATTACAGAGTTTCTTGTAATGACAGTGCTCAAATATAACCACAACAGTCTGCTTTTGATTAGAGCAAGCCATTTAGTGCTGCCGTTATTATTTGCTGTTTCTATGGCTCCTTGGGCACACATCACTCTTCCCAGACAAACACGGAGAGAGGGCTCAAACGCTTCTTCACTGAGATAACAAATCCTGCTGGATTTCAGCAAGGTCGAGCCTATGCATATCTCTGCCCTCCTCCTGGTTCCAACAGCACTTTCCATTYGAATTTGACTTCTCTTTTCTCCTTTTTGCAGGAGTGGAGTTTCTTTACACATCGGCCTGCACTGGGAACTTTCCATATTCTCCTATCCATCCACAGGAAAAGTTCTTGCCTTTATTACATCTGGAAAAAAAGTCATTCCTGCCTTAGGGAGAATCATTTGGGGTTCATTTATATCCATGTAGTGCCATGGATGCCAAAAAAAAGTCCCAGGTAAGCACCTCAGATTAAGGACATGATCCCCATCCAGTTGCCTCCAAGGTACATCCACATGGACAGCAGCCAGTGACCCTTCAGCCATCACAGAAACATCCTTTTCTTCAGACTTCTCAACCTAAAGCTGTTTTGATTTTTTTCCTGTTTTCTTTTTTTTTTTTTAAGAAAAAAAACAGGAAAACAAAATCTCCAGCAATCTGCTGGGTCAGAGTGTTACAAAATGGGAGAAAATTAGGCTGTGGTGATTAATGGCCCTGAAAGCCCAGATTTTTATACCGCGTGCCCAGATTTGTGACCTGGGCTCCTGGGCACGTGCCCACGTTTGGCTACAGGAGGTGACACCAGGCACACAAAAGCTGCAGGAGGTGACACCAGGCACACAAAAGCGGCTGCACAGCCATGGGGTCGGTCTGTGCAGCATTAATGAGGCAATATAGATGGTAAGAAATGCATCCAGAGCCTGGATATACCGAATGCTCGGGGGAACTGGGCTCATATTAAACAACAAAACAGTGATCTGTTGTGTAGGGATGCACGTCTGAAAGAATGGTTTCCAGATGGGACCGCGCCACTGGTAAACAGAGATTGGAAAAAACCTCTTTTTAAGTAAAACAGAATAAGAGGAATAGTATCTGCACATACAATATATGTACAGCACACATATCTATTGCTTACATTTTTCTAAGGAGACTTTATGACAGCTCTAATTTAATTTGTGCCTCATTTTACACAGATTCCTCTTTTGAGCATAAAGTATCTTATTGACACAGAACAGGGCKTTCTGCCTCAGAAGAGCAGAATTTGAATGAGAATTGCCACACCTTGCTTTTGCTCCACCAAATTCTTCCATCTCTGGATGGCTGGAATAGATTGCGAGGCTGGAGCTCAGACAGCAAGAAAAACAAATGTGAAGTTGTTTTASTTTTTATGGTACTTCCATGTGCAATACATAAACCTCTATTCAGGGTAAAGAAACCCATTGTGGAGCTGGAGGGAGTGATAACCAGAGTACAGAGATCTCAATAAATACGTCAAACTGCCAAACTGTCAGATTTGGCTCTTTCCTTTTCTATTTCAAAGGGACCAAACAAACACTTGGAAAGAATAAAAAATAATTTAGAAAGGCCATATAATAACGAGGCTGGTAATAAATCACGTCAGCAAAGCATCCCAGTACAAACTTGGGTGTTAGAGCAACAGTTCCTGGGAGYAAAACACTTTTCTCCACTCCTCTTATTATTAAAAACTTGCTTTGTTGCCACTGACGTGTTGTTCTCAAAGCTGTTGAAAAACTTCCTGCTCCTCAGTGATTTTAAAGAAATGTTCACCATGGGTTGAAAYCCCCACCAGAAGCTGTTCAGGTTGCTGTGGGGCAGGTCACCACATTCCTGCTCCTTCTGTCTGCCTGGATGCTGGACCAGAGGTGGAGGTGAACTGGGACACTGAATCCTGACAATATTTTACCAATTGTTAAAATTCCACAGTTTGATTTCTACTCCACTTCTCACATCTGTTTGCCAAATCCAGCTATTTGCTTATCCATTTCATTWAAACACTCTTTCCCTCTTTGACATAAACAGTTTATCAGTGGAGAGCTACTCTACACCAAACGAGGGCTGTGAGCAATATTCCACCCTCTCACTTATGTAAATTCTGTTTATTAATGACAGACACAGAGTGCGACACCTGAACCAAGGCCTGTGAAGCTTTGCACCCACACTTAGGCAGAAAATCTGAGAAATGTGGGAAGGTTTGATGGGGAGCAAATCAGAGGGAACCACAGCTTGCTACCAGGGAGATGCTGGAGTTCCAAGCACCTTGSCATGCCAGGCAAGGCTCTTCATGCACCATGAGCCATCCCAAAATGCAAAACCATTTTCTGTAAGTGCCAAGAGGTCCTAAAAAGGCACTCTTTTCTGAGTGGAAATGTCAGCCTGTGGCAAGGTCAGGACACCTCTTTGCTTTGTTGCCACCATTCTGCCCCACAATTGGATGGAACCCTGCCAGAGGAATCAAATGAAATAAGTTAAAGTTAAAATATTATGGTGAGAGATCTGCACCATGGATCAGCAGCTGAGGTGATGAAAAACAATATGCCCCGGTAAAATGGTATTCACTGAATGACTGACCAGGCAACTCAAGTTTAGTACAAAAGAAAAAAAAAATCTATAGGTCAAATTATTTAAAATYATGTCTAACCCTTGTTTACTTCACTAATGACACCAAACTCACTTTTCATCTGCATTACTTCAGCTGTTTAATCAGAATTTCAGTAAGGAGCTTTCTTCTTTTTCTTATTCCTGTTTACTTCCATTTTCTATTTAGATATTTCAGACTTCAGCTTTGAACACTGACTCCACTCTGCTGCTTTTCATCTTCCTCCAGCAGAGCTGTGGCCGACTGAAATAAAGAAACCTCTTCTCCATTTGCCCCTGGGCAGAGCCCGGAGCAAGGTGCAACTCCATGGATGAACACTATGTGAGTCACTTTGTTACTGAAGCTGGGTGCAAGATAATTAATTGACTGTATCTGTTCCTCTGTACTGCACTTATTCAACGTAGCCTTCCCAGAAAGGCTGGCTGCCTCGCAGTTACAGCACTCAGATGTTGTAAGTTCATGAGCCAGAATCAGTAAACATGATGCAATTATAAAAATAAGTTGATGTGGAAAATCAATTTAAAGGGTCCTCGAGAGAAAATGCACTTCTAGATAAAATGCCTCATAAAAAATGCACATAATAGCACCCTGGCTGCAGCACAAGCAACAATCCAGGATCGTGTTTTATTTCGTTCTGGTGAGTTATACCCCAAGATAGACATCTGATTCTGCCTTTCTCATCCTGCCATGAATCCAAAATCTGCAGCCCTGGATCTGCTCCTGCTTCCCAGGCAGCTTTGACTGGACCACACCAAGCACTCAGTGATTTGGAAGATGGACAGGATGGGTCTTCTGTTGAGCTTCTTATAGTTTCCCAGAGTTTCTTTTTCATTTTACTGTCATGCTAATTCTTCTGAAATCCTGTGATAATCACCCTTAATCCAGCTGTCAGCATCCCAGCATTTGTTACCTTGCATTACTCCAAGGAAGGTGTGAAGGTGTTTTATGTGACCGAGTCACAGATGACTGTGACTCTTCCTAATTGCAGAACTGTTTCTACTTGCAAACCAATTTCCACAAGGGAGATGAGAAAGTCTTTGCACAACCCTGTGCTCTCACATGGTCAGCACATTCTCTTGGCCCTCCTGGCAGCTCACAAAACCACTGTCCACCACCAGCCTGCCTGCAGGACTGGACAAGAGAGGACAAGTCTGCTCACCAGTGGCTTCTTCCTTCTCTGGAGGACTCAGGAAATTCAGGTGGTTTGATCTCTCATCCCATCAGAGGGCTCCTGTGAATCACAGCCTCATACTCACAGTGAGGTCACAGTATGAGGTCACCAACACGTGTCCTGAGTTGCAAAGCCATCTCTTCAGGATGCTCTGCCCTACACCTCCAAACACTGGCAGATGGGTTTGAGGGGAGGGCACCTACACCTTAGGAAAACAMCCAGCTGGCAAAGCAGGCACCAGCCAAATGTGCTTGTAATCCTCTCGAGGAGAGAACAAGTTTATACAATCACAGAATTGTTTAGGCTGGAAGAGACTTTTAAGATCATCAAGTACAACCATTAACCCAGCACTGCCAAACCCACCMCTAAACCATGTCCCYGAGCATCTCTTCTGCATTAAATACCTTCAGAGATGGWGATTCAACCATCCCTGGGCAGCCTGTTCAGTGCTTGACAATCCTTTCAGTGAACAGTTATTTTCTAGTCTCCAATCTAAACCTCCCCTGCTGCAGCTTGAGGCCATTTGCTCTCGTCCCCTTGCTCGTTGCCTGGGAGAAGAGGCTGCCCCTCACTTCACTTATCCTTTCAGGGGTTGGAGAGAGGGACAATGTCCCCTCTGAGCTGTCAGGGTGTGCAGGAGACACTGTCACAGTGACTGTCCGAGCACTGCTGCAGCCACACAGGCTGGGTTGATGTGTGATCCCCTGAGGGGACCTGAGGCAGGTGCTGCAGAAGAGCACAAGCTTTGGGATCTCCTGCTAGGGAATCATCCCTGTGCCCCTTCCTGGCTCCAAGCAATGGAGCAAACTGTCAGACATTTGGGCAGAGCACTGTCCCAGCTGGAGCACTGAGCTAGTGATGTCCAGCCCCAGTTATACTCTCTCCCCTGCTGCCTGCAAGAGGAGACCACTCCAGCCATGGCATTGCACAGCCCTTCCAGCCCCTCTTTCCATCAAAAACGACAGGCTCCCCCACACTGAGGTGATGGAGCTGGACCTGGCAAACTCTCCACTGCTCTTCTACGAGAAACTCCATTCCATGAGGAAAACAGAGGTGGTTGAACTAGGGGAGGTGATGCTATCCCTGGTATCCAGCATGGCCCCTTCCCTTTGCCTCTCCCCACATGGGGTTTAAGGCAGCTCAGCAAAGCATCCTGGACTCAGGGCTGGCTCCCACCCACCGATATCCACACAGGACCGTGCTTGGCTGGACTGGTCAGCACCATTTCTGTGGTCTCTGTGTGTGGTCCCTGCTCAAGCACCATCTGTCTTGAGTTTAGCACAACAACGCTGCAGCCCCACCAATTAAAACAGGCTGCAGAGTTAAATCCTGAATAAATGCAAAGTTAAGTAAATGATCAGCAGTGAAGATAAATCGCACAAGGACGGTCTGGCATGGAGGTGGGAGCCAGAAGGGCCAGGGCAACACAAAAGGTGTGGGCACAGAACCCAAACTGACCCCAGGTAGGGCCAGATCCTTCCTAACCCTCAGACTGGTGACAGTGACACCAGGACCTTAATGCAGACTTGACTGTTCATTTTCTGCTGCCTGGCACCTCGCTACTCCAGTGTCAGGTGAAAATGCAATTATTAACCAGCCTGCCTGGCATCCTCCCMATTCCAGCCATGCCATTCTGGAGAACAGGGTGGGATGCTCCCAGTGCCTGTTTGAGGCACCGAGCCCTGCAGGCCCTGCCTGATGTCCACAGCCACCAAGGATTTTAGGAGATGCAGGAGCTCTAAGATGCTCTCAGAGGAGAGTTCTGCACCATGCCCARCTCCATCCACCCCACAGGCACAACAGGATACCCTTGCAACAGCACATCCTTCCCATCCCACTGGAGAGGTCCTGCTGGCTCCACTGGAATGGGACTATTCCTTAACCCAGAGGATGCAGGTGGAAGCTACTTGGCAGGGATGGTTTAGATAACCATCATATAAAATAGCTGAATCCTAATTCCTGTGCAGAAATGCATCTGCTTGTATTTACCACCCACATACTATTTTATTAAGACATAATCTCAAACAAGAATTGTGGCCATTGCTGAAGTTTATTTTAACACATGGCCAACTGAGCCTAAGAAAAACACGTAAAATACATTTTAACACGCTATTCTTGCCTAATGGTTTTTATAATTTTTTTAATGTGCAATATATATTTATACATTCCAAACATTTAGGGGGGTGTACATTAAAAAATTATATCAGTCACAAGTTGACTGTTAAATGAAAGTACTGTGATTCCTTTGTATTAGTCCAAAACCACTAGCATTGCATTAATTTTCAATAGGTAAAAGGTAATTTGTGGTTTTATAAATGCTGTTCAAGACATGGTAATTCTTACCTGGTCACAGCTGTCAGACATTGATAGGCTATACCACAGTGATGGGTTTTTAAAACCAGAAATGGATGTCTTATGAAAATCCTGAAGGTATTTAAAAGGCTGAAAAATTCTTTCAGTCCAGCAAAAGCCYAGCTGAAGCCCTGGCTGGGGTGAGCTGCTTTCTCTACAGTTCAGCAAGGCACTGAAACACACAGCTAATAGGGAGCATAGCACTCAGTTCTGCTGCCTTTGATAAACCATTGCTGCACACAACTTTCAGCACACAATTTGCCACATAATCATGGATATCAGGACCCCATTARCTGAAAAACATTTGCAGAATGAGCATCCTTGGGGTTTCCAGCTCCCTCATCCCATTTCCACACAGGTATGGTGTAGGCAACCACCCCACTCCTGAAAACAGGGAATGCTGCTTGCCTCCCCACTCCCAAATTATTCCCCTAGGCCTTAAAAGAATGGTGCTGATCATGCCCACAAAAGTGAAGTGTAAAACATATCAAACCACCCTCGGGCTGGCCTGGATAGAGAGCATTCCCTCTATCCAGGCTGTTCACAGTTGCTTGCTCCAAAGCAGAAGAATCCTGATGAGGGACCAGTGTGTGCCACCCAGGCAGAGGGATGCTGCAGCCTCAGGGGGTGCAGGGATCTGTGTGTGCCACCAGCCAGAGAGATGCTGCAGCCTCAGGGGGTGCAGCCCATGAACAGAGAACCCAGGGCAGCCCAGGCTTCTCTGATGAAGCCCCTGAGCTGCTGTGGCCCTCCAACCCATTTCCACACTGGTTTCTCATCCATATGATGGAGACCCAGCCAAAGGTGGCAATCACAGAATCACTCAGATAAATCCAACCATGAATTTAACACAATGAGCCTCGCTCCTTCCACCATGCCATAGCACCAGAACATGCCAGGTTAAAGACAGGCTCCCTCCTCATCAGCAACCACACCTAGGGCTGGAAAAAGTCCTTGTCAAAAGCACGGATGAAGTTACAGCTGAGCACCTCTTCATCAGTCCCTGCCTCTCATGCTTGAAGGGACGCAGCCCTAAAAGTATTTATCCTCACATGAAAGCCCACTCTGCGGAATTTAATTGGATACATTCTAAAATATCAGCTTTGTTTCTTCACCAATAAACCAGAAAGCTGCTCTCTCACATGTTTATTTTAAAGAGGGATTTAGCAAGTATTAAACGCTCTCCTCTTAGCCACAGTTCCAGGCCAGGATTTAAATATCTGTGTTACAAGACGAATGCTAGCTTTAAACCGCAGTAAGCACATTCTAAAAATGGAATAAAATAATCAATTCCATGTGCAAATCTCTGCCCTCCTGGTAACCTTCCTGACCCAAATACAACCAGCGCTCTGACCGGCATGGGATGGTCCCCTTGCTCTATGCTCAAAGTAAAGGAACCCAGAAAGCCAAGACAGAAAACACTCCCGAATTTTTGCAATTTTCAGCTATTACCCTMTGTCCTTTGAGGGTGGGGAGGATGAACTCTGAGACCCCTTGCAAAGGCCACTCTGCACAYACGCAGCATTCTTTATTCACCATTTTCGTATTGACTCGCATCCTGTTTTGCTGTAAACCATAATGTTACTGYGCTGCTGTCTGAAAAACGCAAATTCCAGCAGATCTGGCAAAACACTTTAGCCACTGCTTCGCTTCCAGCCCAGCAGTTGCTCAATGGGGCTATTCATGAGCCCCACACAGACTTTAATCCTTTCTGCACCAAGCGGTGCTGAGCTCTTTTCCTGGCTGCAATCTGGAGTTCCCGGCAGGAGATATTTTCACCTCTGCCCCTCTGGCTTTATCTCCTCTTTTCATGCTGCACATGATGCGACAGCAAAAAATAATAAAAAAAAAAAAAAAAAATCATAGAGAATGACTTTGATTTGTTTTCAATGTTGGCCGGAAGGCAGCCACAATTCAGCACAAGTAATGGGCAGCAAAGGATGGTAATGCTGATCCCAGCCTAGCTCACCATTACAGACACAGCAGAACAGTTATTTTCTATATTTCCAGGACACCACTCATACAGAAAACACTCAAGATTAACTTTACATCAGGTACAGGTTATCATTTTATGATATGCACTTTTAATTCCTATTTTTTAAAGAGAAAAGGGAGAACCATACAGCTTTTTACATCCAGTAAATCAAACTCCTTATAATTAGGGCTGCTGGTTTCCAAGGTAACAAGGATCCAACTCTCTTTTACACGAAGTAAAAACACAGAATAGCTCCATCCAGCCTCCACCAAGGTGAGGGCACTTGAAACCAGCAGTGGGATGGTGCTGCAGACACAGTGGAGCTTGGAGTACCCAGGGCAGCTCTGCTCTGCTGCCACTGCCATCATGCCAGAGGACGGACACAGAGCAGCACAGTGTCCAATATCCAGCCAAAATCATGGGCATGGGCAAGGTAGACAGGGATTTCTCCAGCCTTCCCACTGGTGCGTGTGTCCCCTTGGCCCAGGACTCCACCACTGCCACCACCCCTCATTCTGCAAGAGCAGCATCGCCCACGCCCTTCCCCAAGGGCTACAGCCTCCTCTGTGATGACTTCACCTCTAATAATAACTTCCAGAGCCCCGTGGACTCCAGAGGAAMATAAACTCAAGTTACTTTTCCCTTTTACACTCCTCTTATTTTAGGAATTTGATGTGGGTGTAAAAGAAAAAAGACACACCTATCATAGCTGGAAAAAAGCGCTGTGGGTATGATGTGACTCTGGCAAGCAGAAAAGTGAATCACAGGAGGATCTGCACCGACTTTCTAAAGCAGTAATTTGCCTGGGCCAGGCTTCCGTAACAGATGTTGCCGTTTATGTATGTAATTTCATATTGCTTTTTCAAATATGTAAGGGGAGGGTGTGTGAGGGTGTGCCTGTGTCTGAGTGTGAGTGGGTGTGTGTGAGTGTGAGTAGGCGCATCTGAGTGCGTGTAAGACTATGCAACAGTGTGTGTGAGTGTGTAAAAGTGTGCAAGAGCATGCAAAGCCCACCAGTCACATGTATAAAATACAAACCTGTCTGTTTTCTGGATGGTTTCTCCTCTTCCCCTGCTTCCGGCAACCCTGAGCCAGAGCTTGTCTCAACAGCTGCTGGAGGGACGTGGCCAACAGGACAGCCCTTCTCACAGCCAGCCAGACTTTCTGCACCCCATAGAATGAGGGAAGGAAGTGAGGGAAGCTCCTGGCCTCCCTCTGTCACCAGGATCTGGGAGATCATTTCCAATCAAAGCACCACGGACTTCTGCAGCCCTCTATACGTTGTATCMCACTGCAAGATGTCAGGTCAGAGTCATGCAGTCAAAAACCCTGGTTACATCCACAAACCATCCAAACATCTGAGCTACCAGGATGTCCATTGAACAAAACAAACCCAGTTATTCACACAATGCAGGACAGGCAGGTGYTCACTTCTGCAGAAGAATACGTGTGATGTTTAAATGCTTTCCAAGAAAGAGATTTTCCTTTTTTTGCTTTACATTCAACCAACAAAGCTTTTTCCTTATGTATCAGGAATCTTAATTGGAGATAAACTGATGAAAGAATGAGATTGGCTGAGTRAATTTGCAACTGCTGCTATGCAACAAGCCAATAGGGGAGAGATAAAACTTGCTCGAGCTTTCAAGTGCTGCTTTGAGCAGAAACGTGGCCAAGAGTGCAGCCCTGGTGCTGGCAAGGACCTTGTGGGCAGCCTGGGAAGGTCTTTCCCTCCTCGGCTTCCCCACGTGGATGGTGTGACCTTGCTGAAGGAAGTGACCTGGGCTCAGAGGASCCCAAGCAAGGTGGTCCCGTGCAGGGGCACTGAGCCATGGCAAGTGATGCTGTGGGTGCCAGAAGTCCGTGTGGGCGCAAAGGAAGAAGATAATTACGGGACAGAAAGGCACCCAGGGACACCCCAATACCTGGAAATCACCCTGGCTTAGGAAGTCCCCAAACTGGAAATATTTTGGGTGTGGAAGCACATGAGAGAGACTGTCACAGCACTGTCACAAACCCTCCCAATTACCTGACTCAACCCCTCCTCTCCACTCTCAGGTTGTGCTCATTTTCGCATTCCAAGAACCAGAGCATCTGTAAACCACCAAATTACTGTTTGTCTGGTTTTTATTTGAAAACATAGAAAYGTTACGTTTAACAAGTCACTCCTTTTGTTTACAGACACTTTTCAGACCTGTTTGTTTACCCAYTTCTCCCACACAAGCTTTGGCTGGTTATAGCAACAAGGAAGCTTGACCAAGRAAGTTTTTCAACCCAAGCTTAATGTTAAACAAAGCTCAAATTCACAGGACACTCTACATAAACCCAGCAGAGACATAATGTGGCTCGAGGCATTCGCAGAATCCACTTTGGAAATCCACAGAGGTGCTCACAAAGACATCCACCCTGATCAAAGTGATTTATACTTTTCACGAGTGAGCAATTTGCTTACTAGGAAAGAGACAAATTTAATTTTTAATTTGATCCCCATCAAAACAATATTTTCTCGTTGCTATGACAGCTGAAAGGAAAACCTCCTCCCTCGGCAAGAGCCAGCTAACASCGCTGCCGCACGTCCCCCAGCAGCAGCTCGGGGAGGGAACGCAGCCATGTGCATCATTTTTGGCTCTCAGTGGCTTTGATTTGATGGGATTTTTTTTAAAAGGACAATCTGAAGCCAAGAAGCAGAAAGCCTTTGGAGAGACYGAGAGGAAAGAGCTACAAAACACGGGAGCCTCATAACGCCTGTGGGACCGCGGGCTCTCCAGAGCCCTGTGGATCATTCCAAGGACCCTCTGGTTTCACACCAGGCTCCAGGGACCAACATCCCTGCACCAAAAACCCAAACTGCACCTCTAATCCAGGGTGCACAGTGCTGGGAGGGGAGAAAAAAGACATCTGCTGACCATCAGTAGATATGGCAAGAGGCCAACAACAATAACAGARAGGGCTTAAACACATAACCGTTCTTTTCCTTCCACTCCTCCTCCATGGCTACCATCCTTGCAGTGCTGAAGAAGTGCCCTGATGAATAAATATCTTCTTTCCCTTAGCAACAGTTAGCAACAGAGTCAAGGTTTTTTTGCCTYGCTCAAAAGAAACACATCTCAAACTAACATAGATGATTTAAACGGCAATAAATATAGGAYGTGGGTGTAATCAAAAATCGCTGAAACGCAAATCGCACTTTTTAGCCTGGGTTATTTTAAAGCACGAGTGAAACTGCCAATGATCTGCAGAAAGAGGACAGAGAAGGCTAAAGGGGAAAGGAAAATCACAGCAAGACTTGAGGAGGACAGAGAGATACTGTCCATTCCTCCTGAGCAAAGCCAAGGCCAGGAGCAGCGATGATAACCCAAGGTTTGCCTTCAGCCTTGAGTACAATTTGGGTTTCTGCAGCAGATCTCACTTTTTACAAACTGCAGAGGTCGCATATACTCAAAAATCTGTTAAATGCATAACCCCAGCGCACAGCAAACGTATTCTTTTCACGGCTCTATTCCTTTAACAGTTCATTTAAGACGTCTGCCTTGCATTTTTCCATTTGGTGTTGGGAAAATGTTTTCTTTCACCTGGCATAGAGCCCAATTCAACAGAAAAAGAAAGCCCTCCTCGTTTCCATGGGGCCCTGCAGTATAAGACATGGGACTGATTTTACCCTTAACCARGCTACTTTTGGCACTGTCACCAATATTTTGGCCCCTTCCCTTTTGCCCAGGCTCTTCTTCTCCCCTGTCATTTAAAGTGAATCTTTTCCTGGTTTCTCCATGTTGGCAGCAAGGGCAATTCCCTACCACTACCTCTGTTTCTCTAAGCACAAGAGCCTTCTCCCTGCAGCCCTTTCCCATCCACACCCTCAAGCCTTGGTCCCAGAGAGTGCAAAGCTCTGCTGTCACCAGCAAAGCATCACAAGGCATGGGTCTAGCTGGGGTTTTAGTGACACCTCCCTGATCTTTCTCCACCTTGAGAAATATTCCTGATTTCAGTACAAATCACAACAGRAACCACAGTGGGGCCACAGAACACAGCTTGGTTTCTACCCAACACCAAACAATGCTAAATACCACTGCAAAACAAAACCACTGYATGGTCACTGCTGGGGGTAGCCTGAGGGTCCAGCAGTTCCTGGGGAAAAGCAGCTCTTGGGGTGCCTGGCTCCYGTGGATATGGGGGGAACGGCAATGGGAGCTAGACACTTCCAACGTGTCCTGATTTTATTTCCCTAGAGAGAAGTAAAATATATCACAGGTAGAAAAATATCTCAGAGAGATAACAGCGTTTGGYTCCCGCTGAGTTTTTCAGGATAAAAAATTGGTTCAATTTTTTTATTTTATCGATTTCAAAGTGTAGCTAGAGACAGCAGAAGGCAGCTCTGCAGCCAAGAAAGCCCAGCTCCTGGCTGACACTGAATAATGCCACATCCCTTCCTTCACCCTGCTCTACTCCAACAATGAAAACCTTTTAGGTGCTTTTCTCTAATTAGCTATTGACTTCAGAGAAGAAGTCCCCTGCTCAGTGATGACCTGAGGAACGATTCCCATGTCACACTCCGTCAGGACACAGCGCTGTAACGCACGTCACAGGGCCGTGCCGTACGGATTTGTAGCTGAAATGACTCAGTAGAATGATGCCAGCTGTGCCGACTGAGAATTGGGCAGCTACGTGGTTTTCTATTGTATACGTAGATGTCTAAATCCCTGAGCCTGAAGTGAAATAATTCATAAGCTTCAGGTAGAAAAKATCTGCTCCCAAATCCTCATCGCTTTTCAATCCTAGTCTCTAACACATTATATTCTTTCTGCATTTAATGTGCCCTTAAGGTGGGGATTAGGCAGGCATTTGATTACATCTTTTATGTTTATGGCAATTCATTTYGAAACCTTTACAAACCTTAATTAAATGCTACATTTTTAGTGCCTCATCCTGAATTGAGAGAACAGCAGAGAAAAATCAGTCCTCAAACAGAATTTACATTTCTAAAGCACCTTTTTCTGTGCAAGCACCTTGGGGCTACTGCATAAAATCATTCTGAGCTGCCTTAAGATGTATCAGCRCAGACATCAAAGCAGCTCTAATACCCAGCCTCACGCAGACCCGCACACAGCTGAGATCACTGCCTTCGCAAGCACGAAATAAAACAGCTCCTGCCAAAACCAACCATCCATCCCCTCCAGAGGTGGCTGTGGGGAAAGCCAGAGCAGCAGCCAAGCTCCAGCAGTAAAAGCCAACCTTTGCCTTCGAGAAGGTTCACAGGAAGGGGCCTGGTTGCCAAAAGCAGGGCAACTTCATCCAGTCCCTGTTTCTTTTGAGCATCACTGTCCACAAGAGGAGGCACTGCTGTGTTCCCGTGAGGCTGAAAGGGAGCTGAGCATTCCCAGAGAAGAGGGCTCAGCAAAGCCAAAGGTAATCTCCCCCCTTGATGCAAGGACCTCCATGTAATGACATTTCCTTAAAATCTAGACTCTTCTCTTAGGTTGCAGTTGGGGTCACCCATCCCTGAATCAAAGGCCACACACCTGCATCATCTTCGTGGTTATTTTGCAGAGGGACACAACCCAAAATTTGTTTCTGTTCAGCACTTAGGACCCAAGACAATGGTTTTAAAGCCAAATTTTAATTGCAGGTTGGAAATTAGGAATTTGTCYTATTTTAAAGTCTGGGTAGAGCAGAAACCATTCTCAGGTGCTGTCAGATGAAAAAGACAGGGATTCTCACAAGATTAGCTGAGCTCTGCAGCTTTGCCCTTTGGGGCCAAGACAGAAGAATGATATCAAATTTTTATCAGTTAAGAAACCCAAGCCTGGCTTGAACACCACCACATCTCTGAAGTCCATCAGAATAAATTCAGACTACACAAGGAGAATACTAAAAAAGGTTTTGCTGAAAATCCCACAGGTCAGGTAGCATCAAGGTCAAAGCTGCAGACACTCCTGTGCACAGACACACAAAACAATGAATCAGTAGCAAGATCCTTGTTTTCTGCTTTCCTGCAACTCTCTATCCCTTCAGTGACACATCCAGAGATGCTGTGCCTCATTTGCTGCCTCCCTGTCCCACAGGCATCAGGGTGGCATGGGGAGATGAGATCTCTGCAGCTATGGATGGTGCCACGCGAGCTGGCAGGGCACCCCAGCTCCCTGTGCCACAGCCAGCTTCAAACCCTTTAACAGCTTGGTGGGGATGGGATTTAAATCATTGATCAGCCTTGCGTGTGCCCTCTGTGCTGGGCTGAAATTTCATCCCTTGGGTTACCATGGCTGGAAGCACCGCACGAGCATGGAGCGTCCCGCTCTGCAAACTCACTCATCGCTCACATCCACACAGCTTCACATTTTCTGGATCACACAAAGGCATTTCCCAGCAAAAACCATGGTCAGGCCAAATTTTGGCCTGCTTGCTGCTGTTGTTGCCATCAAAGAGCATTAAGATGTAAAGCTGTATTTTACTTTGACTTAAAAATGTCCCGCAAAGGCCAGACAGATTTTATTCAAAGACTGTTATCACCGGTCTCGCACTGATGACCACTTTCCTGCTCCCTGGGAAATTCATGACATGACTTCCCCGAGGTCAGGATTTCACTCCAAACTTGGAAGAGTTCAGGCCAAAAGCAAAGCTTCGGCAGTTGCTGTGTTCGCTTGGAGGGGAGGCTGGAGCAGGAAGCCAGTGTTTAACAGCACTTGCAGCCCTGCAAAATTTTACAAGACACAACCCTCRCGTTAGAGGATCCATTTCTTTCTTCATAAAATATATTGGGCCTTTCCACAAACTTCTTTTATTGGTCCATTTGGCTATTCACTCCTTTTATGAACTACTCAGGCTCCTGGATCATCTGGAAAAGCCAAGGGGGACGGTGAATGGAACCACAATGATGTGCCAGCCACCGCTAACAGCCCTCTCTGTTCGGGCACTGTGTGCCAGCACACAGGGCAGATGGATTTCATCCCCTGAAAGGAAGCGTGCAGCATCTTTTTAACCCATTTCTGCTCACTGCCTACAAGGTTTTAGAGTCCCAAAGCTGAGATAAATCCCACAAACCCAGGTGCCTTTATGACTTTCAGTTCGGACCAAAATCCACTTGGCAGCAAACAAGCAGTTAAGACTGGGATATTTTTTTTTCAACCAGCCTCCTACATCTCCTTCCATGGGGGTCCTTTAATTGATCCAGTTAAAGAGCAAGCTCRCATGGAGGTCCACATGCTAACATAACAACATATTTTAACTGTGTATTTAAATAGTTTCATTTCTATTGACATTGGCTAAGGTGAGTCCTGAGGCTTGCTGGTCTCCAGCACAAGGCTGGACAACTCACGAGTGCAGCTTTTCAAGCTCTGCATTGCCACATCTCCTTTAACAACAACAACAAAACATTTCACAACCTGTTTCCCAAGGAGATGGGTGCCTGAGGCACTTTGTGTGCTCAGTCCAGTGCTTTGTGGCATGGTCMGCACTGAAAAAAGACCAGCAAAGCTTTACAAGAAAGGAAAAGCCAAACAGCACAAGCAGATACGTGCCTGGCTCTCCACATCGTGCCCAAAAACCTGCAGCCAGTGGGGCAGAGCCAGGGTCCCCTGCTCCAGGCTGTGGGGTTGAATTTTGCTTTGGGTCCCAATTCCAGAGCTGCAGCAGTTCATTCCCTGCAGCATTCTCCCAGCACTTCCCAGCCCACCAGCCCAGGCAGGAGCATCTAAACGGTGGTGGCAGCATCATATTGCTGTCACAGTCCCAAAAAGACACAATCCAGGAATCCCCACCTCACAGCCCCAAAAACACACAATCCAGGAATACCCATTTCACCGCCCCAAAAACACACAATCCAGGAATAC
Source organism: Malurus melanocephalus (assembly GCF_030028575.1). Classification (NCBI taxonomy): domain Eukaryota; kingdom Metazoa; phylum Chordata; class Aves; order Passeriformes; family Maluridae; genus Malurus; species Malurus melanocephalus. Next base: position 897,647 of record NW_026623477.1, read on the forward strand.
CCATTTCACCGCCCCAAAAACACACAATCCAGGGGACAAAACGCCCCTTTCCAGAGCCCAGCTCTGGTGACACCTCCAGAAAAGTGATTATCCAGAAACAGTGATACAACAGCATCTTTATCCCAGCAAGAAGGTGCTTTGCAGCACGAGGGCCAGCTTGTATCCTTGAAATTATCCACGTATGTCATGTCTGAGCTGCACCAAGCCCTTGTGAAATACCCAGCCCAGGGTGAACACTGCCTGTGACAATCCCACAGAGAGGCTGTTTTAAGCCCTATAACAAGGAGCTCTGCTGCCCTCCCAAACAGCAGGAGYTACTTTAAAAAAACCTTACTATTGTAATCTTGGATTACTCCCTACCACCCAAATCCATTTCATCATAATTAGCACCCATTATTATAAAGCCCCTCGGGCATTTCCATATTTCTCTGATCATTACACTCCACAGACACTCCGTAGCAAAATCCACCCAGCTGTGTATTTTGCATAAACTGGTTATCTTGAACCACATGCCCTCTCATTCTTGTTACCAGCCCYGTATTTTATACAGCAGCGTTGACACTTCCAGCCTCTTGCAGGAGCCCTGCTTTGAGAGATTTAGATTAAGCCCAATGCAAGCAACTCACTGGGGGAGACAGGAGGAAATCTGAATTCCTCTTGAATTAATGACTAAAATCTGAAAATTCAGCGTGGCATCGCATGGTTTTACCATGAAACACATCACCCAAAGCACGGCACAAAATCCATCTGCCCAGAATATTTTGACAGCACTACAAAGCAGCCAAAAGCTRATCATGGACTTGGCTTTGGAGTTCTTTACTCCCTCTTAAAAGAGAAACAGAAGGTGCAYTAAGAGTTCAACTACAAACACACCTTGGCATTGTCTGAGCAATTAGAGAGAAAAAGAGAAAAAAAGCCCGTTTTTGCAGGAAAAAACTTATTACAGGAGATGAGGTGGCCCCAATCTCTGTGATGAGCTCTGGACAATTAAACACACCTCTGTACCTCCAGGATGGGGTCCCTCACCAGCAAGCAGGTGCTTCATGTTTCAACACTGTTCCAGCCAGCACCCAGCCCTGCCACAGCATCCTTGGGGCTAGGGCTGCTTCCTGCTCCAGCCACACACCAGCACATTTTTAACTTCCTTACACAGATGGTAACTTCTACAGTGGAGSATAAGAACCATCTCAAGGTCACAAGAGCAACTCCACCAGCTTTGGTGCTGCTGGAACGAGACCTCAGCACTGCAGACTCCAACACAAAACCTCAAACCCCCAAACCTGCTGCTTTTCTAGACAGAAGAACTGCTAATTCTGCACCCTCCATCATCCATCTTTCAGGATCTCTCCTTTGCTCGGGTAGTTCCCAGCATGCTGAGATGGCCCCASACTCTGTGCCTTCAAGAAGATGAAGATTGCAACCCTCCACTAGCCAGGGCCTCTTCATTTTCTCCTCTCAGCACACTTCAGTTGCCTCTGAAGCTCAGCGTAACACCAGGCTGAGCATTAATCAACACAACATGCGCTTCACCTAACTTCAGCAACCACTACGAATATTTAAGTTTTATATTATGTGCTGGGCTTATTTTTATATATATGCCACCCTGTGTCTTTTTATATACACACTCACACMCCTATATAAGCAAACACACACACAGAGTATTTCATTTCTGCAAACTATAATTTAAGCACAGGGATTTTTTTTTTTTCTCCCTTTCAGGCAGCCAGAGCAGCAGCCGAGGAGCATAGCAGCGATGCCGAGTGCCCTCTGCTGTACATGAGACAAATGCTTCTTTGTTTAAAAATATCCTTTAAATAGTTATAACTTTTCTTAGGAAAATATTTACTGAAATTACATTTGATCATTTTGAGTGCAGCACGCAATACTGATGCCACCAGATCTCTCCTGTCAGACTGGAAGATTCACGTCTCTTACAAGTTGCATCAGCAGAAAGTAAATAAGTCTGGGCTGGAACTGCACGGGGTACAATGTGAAAATGTTTTATTTATGCACTTGAAAATGGCAAAGGGAGATGAGAACAAACAATATAGCTTTATTATTCAGGCATTTATCAGATAGCCTTCACACTTCAGCAAATCGYACATCTATTAGAGGTACAAGCTGAAACTGTCACGTGGCAATGTGAAATCATTTTTCTATTGTAAAGCAGCATTGTTCCCACTACTGGAAGGAAAGATAATATTAAAACATATTCAAATATATGTATTTGAAACCAGTACACCTTGTAATAAATTATGCACTTGATATTAAAAATCCAAGCTACACTGCACAAACCTGACTTCAGAATATTAACTTTTATTGTCTTCTCACATCCCAGTCCTTCTCACATCTGACATTTAAAGGGGCTGCACTTTAAACACGTGGCCTTTAGGGCACCAAACACAGCTAATATGGCCCAGGAACAGCTCTGTGCTGAGTGCTCCCACCGTTTGACAGGTGAGAAGATAAAGGGAATCAGCYTTGTCCCCTCCCTGCTGCCACTTCTTCAAATGTGGTGTGATTTCAAGCAAAAGTCTGACTTTTTGATAGAGTTGGGGTTTTGGAAGGACAGGGATTAAATAACCAGCAAAGAGTCAGGGCAAAACAGGGGACAGAGAGCCCAGCACCATCTCTGCAGAGGGGTCCTCCTCCATCTCCACCTCCACCCAAGGCAGATGGGTCAAAGGGCATCCAGGTCTTTGTCCACGCAGCAAATCCTGCCACGACAAGCACCCCACGGCCTGGAGAGGTCAGAGCAGGACCGTCTGCTCTGCAGAATCAAAACCCCACTTACTGGCACCACGATGTATTTTCTGCCTCTCAGTGTCACGCTCCCCCAGAAGGAGACATCTTTTTTTAACCTGTCTCTGTTACACCTCGGCTCCGCAAGCGGGGCCCATCTGCTCTGCAGAGCTCCGTGGGGACACCTCCACACTGCCCTGGGAGGGTGGCAGGGGGACAGTGGGGTCTGAGCACCCCTGGGTGCTGGCTCAAGCCCCCAGGTGCTTCCCACAGCCGGCTGTCCACCAGCACTGCCACACCAGCACAACTGGTTCCTCGTCCCTCCCAGTGACTCACTGCAAAACCTCTCCATTTCCAGCATTTGTATTCACCTCACAGCTTGGATTTCCTAGAGGAGGCACTACCCAGGAAAACAAGCCTCCTCTTACRCCCTCCTGTAAATGTGTCCACATGAAGCTGATCAAAAATATTCCAGTTTGTTTTTTTAAACACAATCTTTTACCGGCATTTTTTTCCCCTCCAACAAAACGCTGTGGTTTTTTATAACTTTTCATCTTGCTCTTCTCAGAGATTCTTGTCCTAGATTTCCCCGTCTTGGTTGAAGGCCAAGCATCACTCGCTGAGCCAGAGGGAATATAAAAGCATCTTTCTAAGACGCTATAGAAAAGAAGAAGAATCGGACCCTGGGAGCCAATTCGCTTTTATGCCTTGGGTATTTAAGGATCAAACGCACATTTGTGAGCTGACACCAGGTAAAAAGGTGGCTTTGAGACTTTACAGCGTCAAAAGAAGCCTCTGAAAGCATCTTTTTACCAACTGGAGCAAAAGAGAAAACAAGGAGCAGTGACACAACCTCTAGTGTGGCTGCCAAGCCTCTGGGGACAGCCAAGCTCTGGGGCCACTCCTGGTGACACCAGGGGCACGGGGCACTTGCAACCACTGCTCTGCTCRAAAAGCAAACAGCTGAAGGCAGGGGAACAGGAACCACCCAAGACACGCTGAGGAGGTTTCCTATGGTTACTGCTGCCATGGAAATATTTTTTTGTTGGCTTGATCTAAATAATCTCTGGCTCCTTGGCTGCAGAATGCTTCCTGCAAGGTTGGACTGGATTCTTAGACCTGCACCCTGCAACTGGAGTGTGACTGCACCAAGCGCTGGCCACCTTTGGGCTGGTCCAGGAGCATCTCAAACCTGAGCTGCCTGGGCTTTCCTCTGGCTTGCCCAGAGCCTGTGACTTGCTTTCCAGTCGAGGAGGAGGAAAGAAAGTGGAGGGAGGGGAAAAGACATCCTTTACTAATTGCTCACAGCTGTGTCCCAGCAGATCCCACTTCGGCTGCCAGGAGCTGCAGGCTCCTGCTCTCCCCAACAGGCTCCGGAGCAACAGAAACCCCTCGCAGGGAGAGGCTCTCMATCCATCCACAGGCTCTGCACAGGGATTTCAATAATTGTATTTATACACSTCCCTTATCAGCAAGAGCAGCCATTATGTTCTTTATCACCGCAGCGGCAGCATCCACACAAGGGCAATGGATAGGGGATGAAGCATTTGCTGCGATTGCTGGGTACAAAGTGTCTCCCTCCTCAATGAGAATAATAATTGTCGCACAGAGCTCTCCAAGAGTTAAGCTCTGGCATCAGGGTCCTGTGAAGAGCAGAGCCACACCTGGGAAGAAGCAGCCTCTCCAGCAGCAGAGAAGAAAGAGCACGCTGAATTTTCTGCACACCTCTTGTCCCAAATTGTGAACTGAGAAAGGTTCTGGCCATTCGGGCTGCACTGATGCGTGTCCCGAGTCTGCAAGCATGAGAAAAACGTTCTTTCTTTACAGCCGTGCTCACGAGGCTTACCCTGAAATTAGTTTTCCTCACATCAGACAATTCTGCTAATGTTACAAATTCCTCCAACATTAGATAGTGACCGCAGAGATGCTACGAGCACAGGAAGAGTCCTGCGTTCCACCGCCACGCCACGGCTGGGAGATTATTCATTGGAGAAAAAGCAAATATCCAAATCAACACCGCAAATTGCAAAGCCAGCTGCCAAAGGTCTCAGCTGATGCTATCGGCCATCCTTAAACTCGGTGATAGACTTACAAGCCAGACAATGAAAACGCAATTGATTATTTGAAGAGTGACTCACTGGTGTAATAAGGATGGATTACTGRGCGGGGTGGGGAAGAATGTCTTTGAAAAAGTCTAAAAGACTTCAGATTGACTTTTTAAAGGCAAACAGAAAAGGAACAAAACCAAAGAAAAACTCTTGAAAGCACTGAACAGCCCTCTACAGTCGAGAGAACAAAGAGGAGGGCAGCGCTCTCAGCAGCTACTCGAGTCTGCATCCCGGCCCSTCCAGCCGGGGATCCTGGATTCCAGCCTTTATCCCACCAAAGCGGTGGCCGGCAGCGTTGTCTTTCAGGCCGCACCACGCCGGTGACAAAGGCCTTTTCCGAGCCCCGGTTAAAGCAGCCGGAGTTTTCCTCCCTGCCCAAGACGCAGCGAGCCCCGCCGGGCTCCAGCCGGACACACCCGCGGGTAGCGGCGACAGCGCTGGGACACGGGGACAAGGATGGCGATGGCAGGAATGACAGCTCAGCTCAGCTCTGCATGCCAGGGGATCGGGGCAGCTCTTCATCTCCCACCTYCTCCCGYTCATCAGCTCAACRAGYGATTTAACCCATTTCCCTGGGCTCRKGTGGATGCGSAGGGAGCTCAGGACAGCGCACAKRTCCAGCAGCACTGAGCTGTTCAATCAGTTCACCACGTCCYGCTAAATCACAGCCTACATTGCTCCCAAATCCAAAACCGCAGCCTCCTGCACTGACAGCTGTCTGCTTGAAGGAGATCCCACTGCAAGCAAATCCATCCTGCAAAACCCCCCGAGAGTTTTGTGGGTCTCTGTCGGGCAAATCCATCTCGAAGGGCTGCGTGAGGGAACTGTGCTTCGCCAGTGTCCGGCAGCACAACCCCGTGGCCAAGGCATCAGGAAAGTGCTCAAATTCTGMCTTCGGGATGGAAAACCCCGCCCCGACAACACCAGGCAGGTAACATTCTACTCTGCATACCAAGAAGCAGCTGTAGTCATTTGCCAAAAAACTCAGCGCAGAAAAACCACCCGCAACTTTTAAAATTATTTGTTTAGAAGTAGAMTATCACACAAACTCAGAATTCGGTATTTGTCTGCTCTGCAGACAGCCATCCACATTCACAATCACACCAGGAACTGAATAAACCCCCAAAATCAGCCCAAATCCCACAAGAGCTTATCAGTATTTTTTCCACACCATTCATTAAAACAGAACCACACAAGGCCACTTCAAAACAGATAGAAAATGTACCCACAGTGCCYGTTCTCAAGGAGAAATTCTGCTTTTCTGGCTTTTGCCAGCAGCTTGGTGTCAATGGAGCTGGGCAGAGCAGCTCCAGTTCGAGCAGCTGCAGAGCAGGGCTCTGTGCTCAGCTGAAATTCAATCAACAAGTGTCTCAAACTCCTTTGAGTTCCTGCAATACAATCCTGAGTGGCTTGTAAAGGACTTCAAACAGGCTCCCTGGGCTTGCCCGGAAACAAGTACATACCTCACCTGCTCTTTTGTACATCGCATACAAAAAATTAAAGAATTTATTTCAGGCTTTTTGCCAGGGACAACACTGCCTCTGACACTGTAATGCTCTGGTTATGTGGATACTGTGTSTCCCAGCCAACACAAACAGGATACCTTATCAGTCTCGGCTGTTTTAAGTGCTGTTTCAGCAGCGGGGCACGAAGAAATGGAACGCACAAGTCAGAAAAAAAAGATTGGGAGTTCCTTAAATGCAACTGTGTACTCAATATTTAGGAAAAGATTGTCCCAGGGCAGGACAAAGCTGACACCTACACCAAAAGCCATCCAAAGCCCCATCCCAATGGCCCAGCTGCCCCTCAGCAGAGGTGCTGTGGGAACAGTGGGAGCAGCAYCACTCGCTACCCTGCTCTATCCCCACTACCATGGGGGTGGAAAGCTCAAAGAAAAAGTAGACCTCATTTCCCAAACACTTACACAAGTGTTCAATCTCGCAGGTGTAAGAAACTAGGACAGCTGAAGTCATTGGTGCCAAGCCAAGTGCAGCCCCAGGGCACACAGAGCCACCCAGAGTGCCCTGGGCACCGGGGCTGAGGGMCACTGACTGTCCCTGGGGAACCTGGCAGGCTCCTCCCTCCTCAACCTGTGACCAAATGAACACACAAAAATAAATTAAATACAAACTAACGATTCCAAGCTTCGTGAAAGGYTTTAAAACCAGCACACAAAACCAGCCTTTGGGTTTTTTTGCATCCCATCTGCCAGGATGACAGTATCTTTGGGAGGCAGGAGACTCCTGCCCASCCCTAGGGACAGGCACAGGTCCCCTAGGGACAGCAGCACCCTTGGCCCTSTGCAGCCCCTCAGGAGCTCCTCATCTCACCCCAGAGATGGATCTGCACTGGGATGGATCTGCATTGGCTGAATTTTTCCCATTTCAGCAGGCTCCCCACCACAAAATTATGAATTCTCTAAAACCCACCAGTCCAGCACAATTCCCCGTGGCAGTGATAGGAACATCAGCCTATTCAAGATAAGGTATTGCTATTCTCACATCTCCAAATCYTTTCAAATAAACATGCAAGGAAGTGCAGAATATCTGAATCCTAAAGGAGAGAGGCACAAAGCCTGTTATTCATGACAGGGTAAAGCTGGGAGCGTGTGTGTGCAAGAGACATAACCTATGAAAAATGCTGAAAACATATGGAAGCAATAATCTGTACTTTTTTTTTTTTTTTTTTGGAAGCAGAAACAAACGCTTCAGAATTCGGTGTTATCCGTTCATGTCCTGCATTAGAAATATTATTGTTTCTGCTCTCTGGATGAGGAGCTAGGCATCAAACTGGAGACCCAAAGGCACCCAGGGATGTGTACAGGAGCCTGCTGGGTGGGCAGGGTCAGAGCTGGGGGAATGCAGACAAAGGCTGTAAACACACAGAATTCATCACTGCTCGTGCACAGCAATCTCCAGAGCACTGGGCAGYGAACAAACACAAACAGAACATGTACTGCCACGAGCAACTCCCTGCCTACAGGAAGGGAAGGGAGCTGTAAAGTGACTTGTCCACCATCACTGATGTCAAACATCACTGGACTTCTGGTCCATCACCTCATTTTGGGTCACTGTCTCATGATACACGTCTCTTTTCCTTGTCCACAGCTTTTTGTGATCCAGTGGTCAGTCATGACCCTTTGGGCTGATCACCTGGGACCTCTCTGAGGCAGATCTCTCCTGAGAGGCTGAGAAGTTCGTCTTTGCAGATGTTTCCTGATCCAACAAGGCCGGATGAGATCAGACTTCAGCAGGGCTGATTGCCTTGGATCATAGCAAGATGCTGAGTTATGGAAATAAATAAATAAATGCTCCAAACAACTCTATGCAGCAAAATTTGTTCATGTGGAGTATTACTAGATACTACATCAGGTCAGATAAATCTGCCCTGGAAGGTAAAGGCCAGTCACCGTGTGCTGTACAAACACACACTGCTGATACCAAGAGCAGGATGTATGACAGCAGGGCTTGAAGAAAGCAGGTCTGCTCCCTGGCAAAATGTGACTCCAAGGGACAAAGATTGCATGACATAGGCAAGGAAAAGATGCTCCAAGAAAAGATGTACAACATAATCTCACACTGAAATGAAAACCCTGGCAAACCAGTCTTTGTCTTTATGTCATGTTTATTACTGCTTTTCAAATGCTTCTGCAAACCAGGAGAATAACTATGGCAACAAAGAACTTCTCCAAAGGTTTTCAGACTCTATTTTTAAAATTGTCTTCTCTGTCACAGCATCCGAATTCCTTCCCTCAGAAACCGACCGTATGCCACTGCCTCTGCAGGCTTTGCAAACCAGGTGGCACATCCCCCCTTCCTCAAACCAGAGCTCAAATACCACCCTGAGATCCGGGTGTCCTGCATCCATGTTTTTAGCTGGTGGGCTTGGGGAAGGCAGAGAGCAGAAGAACAGCAAGGTTTGTTGAATTGCAAGTGTTTTGCAAGGCTTTCTCACGGAGCAAACAAACCACGGCTCCGTGTGCTAAACACATGCCAATCTCCCAACACGAAGGATCCTCTGATCCTCTATTTTAGTTGCGGCACCAAGGCTGTAATTTCACTTCACCCAGAGTAAATCTGAAATTAGTTCTTCACAGTAARCGTAACAGCAGCAAAAGCCAACCATTTGTCACCTTTAAGGTTTGCATATTCACACTAATTGCACCAGGACTAGGTTATAAATTCCCTTTCCTGCTCCTGGACCACCTCCCTGGAAGGCTTTTCTCTGCAAGACATTATGCAAAAGACACTCCTAATGGCTATTCATTCACCAAACTCCTGTGACAGCTTCATTTAATGCCAAAGCTTGTTAACAAGCTGAATGGCACACAGTTTAATGTAATGCAGATCTGATTAGAAAACAGCAACCGGGCTCCTAAGGAGTTCAATTTTTATTGAATTTGATTTCCCTTTTTCCGCACAAAGCCACCTTTCAAGTATTGACCTGCCTTAATGGGGATTTGGTTAYGTACACCCCATTTCCATCCTCCCAGACTGAAGCCCACACAGATGAACTCAGCCCTTTCACACTTCGCTGACAGCCCACCACAGCAGAGAGGAAAGAGTCGTTTTATTGCTCAGGCCACGAGAAATTCAGCGTTTTACTGGTTATAGCTTGATAGCTGTGTCCTCATAGACTTCACGCCCAAGGAGGGTGGAATTCAATCTTCAGCCTTCTCAGACAAACCACTTACTTTCTCCTCTTTGGAGCTAAATGATTTAAAGCTAAAAATTGAATTTCTGCCTTACAACAAGAGACAGAGATCTGTGGTGAGCAAKAGAGAGCTTTGAGGGGGTAAGACGTAGGCGTTGGGCTCTGGTTTAACTGAGGTGTTTTCAATTCCTTGCTTCCACCAGAATAGCATTAAATATGCTGACACTGCTACAGGATAATTCACCCACTACCTTCAATGTGGGATTATAATTCCAGAGCAAAATTACGAAGATCCAAAAACAAACTTCAAAAACCAGGAACGTTGTTTAATTACTTAACAACCCCCTTTCATCTTGCTTTTGCAACATCACCTRCGGTACAGAGACCAGGCTTACTCTGAAAACAGTTCTGCAGAACACAATTTATTTTCAAGAGGTTTCCCTGTCTCAGGAAGCATGCCTGTGCTTCCAAGAATGATAAATTCAACCAACGCTCAGAGCCATCTCTGAGAAAAGTGGCTTTTAAGGCAACATGCAAGCACCAAAATCTTCATCGTCTAACATAGCAATTTGCCTGCTTGATGGAGTGCCTGCACAGATCACATCTAAAATCACAGGTAAGTAGAAAATACATAGTCCAGTATAATTAGGACAATGCCTGTCTCAGCAATGGTTTCAGTGCCTGCAATCTTGTAAATTCTGTCTCCCTAAAGCGCATTGCCAGCCTGCATCTTCAAAGCAAGAAGTCCCATTTACATTTATCAGCAAAACTCCGCTGTTAAAGGATTATAAAAAGCCCTAGAAATCTCTAGTGGTCAATTGATCTGGATTTATATCCCTAATCTGAGGATCTCCTTGCAAACCCTTGTTTTCCACGTTCAGGTGAGCAGCCCCAGCAGGCAGTGGCTGCATCACCTCGTGCACAGAGGGCACAGRCTCCTCAGCATGTTCTCAGCCTACAAAACTACTGTGAAAAATTTGCCTGCTTACCTATTCCTGGCATTAACAGACCACTGGCTAGTAAAAAATGAACGCATTTCCTCCCTATTGTGTTCTGGCAAATAGGCTGCCTTTATTTGGTTTAATTGCGTAATTACTCTTATATCAAGGCAATTAAATGGGAATGTCTGCAGGGGGGCTCTCAGCTCATTGAGTCCTGGTGTAAAGGAACTTGGTGTAAGGTCTAACCTGCTCAGCAGGATGCAAACCTCTGAGAACAGAGGCTGCAGGGCCTCCAGGGCTGACCCCACCCATACCCAAAGGGTCCCCATCCTGCTCCTGCCCCGGGTGACATAACCACTTCTTTCCTGAGAGAAAGCTGCTGGAAAAATCCAGTGTTTTAGCCAAAATCCTTTCCCATGTCTGGGGTCCCTCAGAAAAGGAGATGGTTATGTGTTGTCCTGGCAGGCTGGAGCCTCCTGCACAGGGGGTTTGGCAGGATCTGATCAAGAGGCACAGAGTGGCAGTGCAGAGGGCACAACCTGAAAAAAGCTGTGACATCCCTCTCATCTGACACTACCCTGGTAGCTGGGTGCCCTTTCTGCTGGGCCATTTGGTGAGATGCTTTCAAAATTCACCTAATTCTTCAAAAACTACTGTACAGTTGTACCCCATGACATAACAAAACACGAACCCCAACACCTCACAAGGCCCTGGAGCAGGGGGGAAATGCTGTTGCTCACCACGGCTTTCCTTCTTATCCTGCATTTGAAAGTTCTCCTTGACATTTTTAAGCATTACAGAGCAGCTCTGCAGTGACACCAGGAAACCCAGGATAGCCTGGGAAAGCCTTAAAAAAGAAGACAACTCCGGGGTGACCTTATAAATCTATTACTGCGCACGTGGTAGATTCACATCATTGGGAGGGTGTCAGGAGATTCCRTCTCCTTCAGCCCAGGAGAAAGGGGCACCTTGAGCTCCTGAAGGTGTGAGGTGGGACAGAATGCACTTGGATGTGGCATCAGCACCTGCAGAGGGCCAGGCTGGAGCGCCCAGCTCCTCCGCCTACAGAACCATCCTACCACACCCTGGGGCCAACACCATTGGAACAATGATTTGCAAGGCTGAACATTAAGATACAACTCAACAGGAATATATCAGTTCCTCTTCGTGCTCTGAACCCRAGCTTTAATCTGGTGAGACACAGCTCCGAGAAGTAGGGCAGAGGCTGGGAGGAACGCCAAGCACAGCAGATGCTGGAGAAAAGGGTATACCCTGAAAAATAAGGTTAAAAGGTCGCCAAGGGCTCCCTGGCCTTCTAAGACTGTGCTCAGCTCCCAGAGCCCACAGCCCAGATCTAATATCACCAAGTCCCAGCTCGCCCATCAGCAGGAACTCATTTCGAAGCAGTGGAACCCGGAGAGGGGAGCAGGGGTGACCCGGCACAAGGCTGGGGCTTGCTTTGCTTAGCAGGCGCCGGCGCTGTCAGGTTTGTAAAGAGACACAACACAAATAGCCAAAAATACTTGTWCATTCCTACACACTCCCATCCATTTTCAACAGCTAAATCTCTGCTTGGCATCACYGACAGGGGATAAATCCAGTCACGGGGGAGGCAGGAGTTTCACGCAGCGGTTTGATGCAAACCGCCAGAACCCCTTCAGCTCCATTTTCCTCTTCCCACCCCGCCCCACCCAGGTTGTCCCTGCCAGGTGAGGGCGGCTTCAGCCCCCGGCGCGACCCGGAGCAGCAGGACGAGCCCCTGACCGCAGCGGGGAGGCTGCGAGTTGGTAATTACCAAACCAGTTACCCCAGTCCCGCGTCTGGAKGGTGCTGCGCCCCGCACCGGCGGCRGCCACGGGCWCACCTGCGGGGCACACCTGCGTGGGGATGGAAAACCCACCCGTGTGCCCAGAACCCCCACCCTGGGTGGGCAACAKGCTCCCGGCTAACACAGGCACTCCCAAAATAGCCACACCTGCACCCCGGAACTGAGGGAGCCGCAAACCCTGCGAAGGGAGAGCCAGGACGGGATGGGCCGGGGGGAAGGCGGGGGTCTCGCCGGGTCTTACCTCCACTTGTGCAGGGCGAAGCCGGGGCACTGGTCCCCGCACGTGTTGCAGGGCTGGCCCCGCTCCGGCTCCCCCGACGCCGTGAGCTGCAAGGAACGGCAGAGTCAGCGCCGGCTGCGGGACGGGGGGACGGGGACAGGGAAAGGGGCACGCCCGGGGGAAAGGCACTCGCACGGCTGGGACAGAGAGAGCAGGGGAAGGGCTGGAGGGGGACACACCGCGAGCAAGGGGCGCACGGGGGCGGAGGGACCCGCTCGGCGCCGGGGCGCAGCCGGAGCGGGCGGCGGGACGGAGCCACAGGTTGGAGCGGGGCAGGGCGAGGGGAGAGAGAAAGAGAGAGAGACMCCCGGCACTCACCGAGCGGCTGGAGAGCCGCTTACGGGAGCCGCGGCCGAACATGGCAGCGCTCCCGGCGCGGAGCCCAGCGCAGCCCAGCCCGAGTGCGCGGCAGCAGCGGCCGCCCCGGCCCGGCCCGGCCCGCCCCTCAGCCGCCCCTCAGCCGCGCTCCCGCCCCTCACCCGCCCCTCAGCCCGCCAGGCACCGCCCCGCCAGCGATCGGCTCCCCTCAGCCCCGCTGTCATCGCTGTTCTCCCGAGTTATCCGCGCTCCCCGCGCCCTTCCCGGTGCCCTCGGCTGCACCGCRGTGTCCCCGGTATGCTCCAGAGCTTGGCGGGTGATAGAGAAGCTGAGCTCCCSAGGGGCACAGGTGGCCTCAGCAGGGCGAAGGGTTAAGCACGCTGAGGTTACCTGCGCTGGGCAGGGGSGTTTGACTGGCCCGGGCGGGGAGCGAACAGCCAGATTTCTGCCGGGCTTGTGATCCCCTCCTCAAGGAGAACGGATTTCGTCCGCGAGCACGAGCAGGGTGCAGGAAAAAACACTGTCACGGGAAATGTATTTGTAGCCTGAGATGCTAGACTGGGACACAAAGCACCTGTTGGAGCTCCGGAGCTCACGGTCCTGCTGGAGCTACTTATGGGCCAGCAGGGCTGTGAGCCCGGGATCTATAGGGCTGGGAGCTGGAAGCCTGGGATCCATGGGGCTGAAAGCTTTGGGGCTGGGATCCATAGGACTGTGAGCCCAGGATCTATGGGGCTGTGAGCCCGGGATCCATGGGACTGACAGTCTGGGATCCATGGGGCTGGCAGCCTGGGATCTATGGGGCTGTGAGCCCGGGATCCATGGGGTTTTGGGCCCAGGATCCATGGGGCTGTGAGACTGGGATCCATGGGACTGACAGTCTAGGATCCGTGGGGCTGGCAGCCTGGGATCCATTGGACTGTGAGCCCGGGATCCATGGGGCTGTGAGCTTGGGATCCATAGGGCTGGCAGCCTGGGATCTATGGGATTGGAAGCCT